>NC_136266.1:147037823-147312653 GCF_964187855.1 Myxine glutinosa
GGTTCGAACCCCGACATCATCATAGCAAAAAAAAAAAAATGTTACGTGCTTTAAAAGGATAGAACACGGACAAATAACCATAGGTTACCAATAATAGCACACATCTATATTATTATAATCTATATTATAACAGGCGTAGGTGATCCGTCTGTCCGGGGGTGTGGCTTACTCCGTTTAGAGAGTAGCTCCACCATTCTTGGAGAGGCTTCATGTAAACAAATATCCACCATTTTATTAACTCGAATAGCTTTGAGGCCTGTTTAGTTAGGCCCGTGCTGTCACTCTCTCTCTCTCACACAGGTTTATTTCAACTCAAATTCGATATATCATTTCATTTTTAACAGTCGCTAACATAGTTTTAGACTCGGTTGAAAAATAACGGGAAGAAAATCCGATGAAAGTTTCCGTTTATAGAACGAAATGAATTCTCAAAGGCCTGTTGAGTCACCCTCAGTCACCCTCAAATTTAATTTTTATCGATGGTTTTAGACTCGGTGGCAGAAATAATTGAGCACATTCACGCACACACGGGAAATGCAGTTATATTTTTTTAAATCGCGCCATGATGATACACGAAAATACACCGCCTAAAATAACAGTCGGGGAAAATGTCGACATATATTAAAAATTCGCTTTTTCTTTTCCGTTAAGATATATTACTTTTACTTTTGATGACAGTCGTCACAAAAACGTCAACAATGATGCGACATATATTTATTCGTTCTTATTTCATTCAACATTATTATCCAGAAGTAAAGGTTCACGTGTTCATTTCACGTGTGAAAAAACAAACTCCATTTCATGTGTAATTCATGTTTGAAAAATATATAAATTAACAGATGGGAAATTGCTGAGAGATATTTCTTCGTTTTATTTTATTAGTTACGAGCAAAAGTACCCGCGTTCAGTGTGTGAAATTGGGGCATATAGTTACCAGCCATTTGGGCTGGTAACTTTTGAGAGTTACCAGCCCGAAGAAAAAGTTACCAGCCCGAAGAACTGAGATGAAAATAAGGACTCAAATTGGTGCATTTTAGGAGTGTTCAGGAATAACCATTTCATGGGAGGGGGAGGGAGGGGGGAGGGGGGAGGGGGGTGGGGGAGGGGGAGGGGTGAGGGGGGAGGGGGAGGGGGAGGGGAGGGGGAGGGGGGAGGGGGGAGGGGGGAGGAGGGAGGAGGGGGGAGGAGGGGGGAGGGGGGGATGAGGGGGATGAGGGGAGGGAGGGGGAGGGGAGGGGGGAGGGGGGGGAGGGGAGGGGAGGGGAGGGGAGGGGGGAGGGGGAGGGAGGGGGAATGAGGGGAGGGGGAGGGGGATGAGGGGGAGGGGGGGAGGGGGGATGAGGGGGAGGGGTGAGGGGGAGGGGATGAGGGGGAGGGGGGAGGGGGAGGGGGAGGGGGAGGGGAGGGGGAGGGGAATGGGGGAGGGGGAGGGGGAGGGGGATGGGGAGGGGGAGGGGGATGGGGGAGGGGGAGGGGGAGGGGGAGGAGGGGGGAGGGGGTAGGGGAGGGGAGGGGGTAGGGGGAGGGGAGGAGGGGGGAGGAGGGGAGGTGGGGGAGGAGGGGGGGAGGTGGGGGGAGGAGGGGGAGGAGGGGGAGGTGGGGGGAGGAGGGGGGGAGGTGGGGGGAGGTGGGGGGAGGAGGGGGGAGGTGGGGGGAGGAGGGGGGGAGGTGGGGGGAGGAGGGGGGGAGGTGGGGGGAGGAGGGGGAGGTGGGGGAGGAGGGGAGGAGGAGGAGGGGAGGGGAGGAGGGGGGAGGAGGGGGGAGGAGGGGAGGAGGGGGGAGGAGGGAGGAGGAGGGGAGGAGGAGGGGAGGGGGATGGGGGGAGGGGAGGGGGATGGGGGAGGGGAGGGGAATGGGGGAGGGGAGGGGGATGGGGGAGGGGAGGGGGATGGGGGAGGGGAGGGGGATGGGGGGAGGGGAGGAGGGAGGTGTGAGGAGGAAGGTGGGAGGAGGGGAGGAGGGAGGTGGGAGGATGGGAGGTGGGGAGGAGGGGAGGAGGGAGGAGGGAGGAGGGGGGAGGAGGGGGAGGAGGGATGAGGGAGGTGGGAGGAGGGGTGAGGGGGAGGGGGAGGGGGAGGAGGGGGGAGGGGAGGAGGGGGAGGGGAGGAGGGGGGAGGGAGGAGGGGAGGAGGGAGGTGGGAGGGGAGGAGGGGGAGGAGGGAAGGGCACGTACACTTTCAACATGTATATACATGTGGTATGTGGGATATATACATGTACCGCGGGACACGTGTGTGTGTGTGTGTGTTGTGTGTGTGTGTGTGTGTGTGTGTGTGTGTGTGTGTGTGTGTGTGTCTGTGTGTGTGTGTGTGTGTGTGTGTGTTGTGTGTGTGTGTGTACGCACATGCATTCACATGTTATCAGAAGTAAATACATTGTGTAGATGACATCATTTGTGCATCTGATAAATTGCCAGTAACCATTTTGTGAAACTGAATGTGCAGGTGCAGGTGCAGCATCTAACTCAATGTCGAAATGTCACACACGTCCATGCCCGTGGATTCCCACGGGTGACCCACTAGTTATATTATAATGCGGCCAGGAGACTCGTATTATTGGAATCAAGACAGTCGGTTTTGAAGTTGTCCCTGGCGAAGGACGATAATTATACTCCACAATTCGTTCCACAAAACTCGGATGAGTTTACGTCCAATCCCTTACAACTGATTCAAATTTAAAATGATAACTGTGCAACATGTTATTGTAGATTTTTATACCTTACCAGACTACGGAAAAACCCCATCGCACAGTGTCAGTGATCGTGGCTGAGGACCCAGACCGGACTGTCCACGGCTCGCCTAACTGTCCGTCTCTCTTTTACATGTCATCATTACTTATTCGGACTGTCCACGGCTCGCCTAACTGTCCGTCTCTCTTTTACATGTCATCATTACTTATTCATGGTTGTGTTTGCCATATATTTTAAAATAATAGTAGATTTTGCTCTATAGTCAAAAAACACCAACGGCACTGTAACACACATATTAATACAGTGCTACTAACAATTATTCTCTCCATACACCGCCCAACAACTCTGCCGCACCTACGCATTGAATCTGATATGGTTAGCCCTATAATTCAGGAGCACACATTTATACGTACGTTTGACTGTTAAATGAAGGACTTACCTGTTTATTAGATACAATACTCGTGTGCAAATCAAAGAGAGGAGCAAAGCGCCCTTTATATAACGAAGGGGCCCGTTGTACCAAATTATTTTAATTCGTCTTCACCGTCTTATAGTTGTAGCATACCTGCCTGCCGGACCCAGGGGGGAAGAGGAGGGGTAGTGGTCTTTTGGGTCCTCCCCAAGTCACATAAAATAATTTGAAATATGTCCGGGAGCGGCCAGGGGGAATCACATCACGTTATTCTTTGTATTACTGACAATAATTATTGTTCTTAATTACCTCCGCCTGTCCGCCAGCAAAGGTGGATGGAAGTTATGTTTTCACCTCTGTCTGTCTGTCTGTGAACAAAATATCTCAAAAAGTTGTGGACGGATTCGGACGAAATTTGGAATAGATATAGCGTATGTGCCAAGGACGAAATGATTCGATTTTGGTGAAGATCCGGTTTCGGATCCGGCTACTAGAATTTTTAAGTGATTCTTCACCATTGGGATGATAGGGCCAAAAACGATACATATCAGGATATCTCAAAAAGTTGTGGACGGATTTGGACGAAACTTGGTGGAGAGATTGTATGTGTGACAAGGACTAATCGATTCGGTTTTGGTGAAGATCTGATTATGGTTTCGGATATGATAATTATTTAATTTTAGAAGTGATTCTTCACCATTGGGAGATGCGGCCAAAAACGATATATAGCAGGATATCTCAAAAAGTTGTGGACGGATTTGGACGAAACTTGGTGGACAGGTTGGGTGTGTGACAAGGACTAAACGATTCGATTTTGGCTGAAGATCTGGTTATGGTTTCGGATATGATAATTATTTAATTTTAGAAGTGATTCTTCACCATTGGGAGATGCGGCCAAAAACGATATATAGCAGGATATCTCAAAAAGTTGTGGACAGATTTGGACGAAACTTGGTGGACAGGTTGGGTGTGTGACAAAGACTAAACGATTCGATTTTGGCTGAAGATCTGGTTATGGTTTCGGATATGATAATTATTTAATTTTAGAAGTGATTCTTCACCATTGGGAGATGCGGCCAAAAACGATATATAGCAGGATATCTCAAAAAGTTGTGGACGGATTTGGACGAAACTTGGTGGACAGGTTGGGTGTGTGACAAAGACTAAACGATTCGATTTTGGCTGAAGATCTGGTTATGGTTTCGGATACGAGAATTATTAAATTTTATAAGTGAGCCTTCACCATTGGGAGATCGGGTGAAAAGCGACGTATATTTAAAATGATAAAATAATGATAAAATATCATTTAAACGATAAAAAGCGACAACATGATATTTAAACATGATATTTAAACATGATAATAACATGAACTTTTCTAGAGCATTACAATTGGTTCCTCCTGAGAACACAAGGGTAGTACAGCATGCACACAAGATTTTTTGAATGGCCCTTATTTTCTATTATTCGACATTTTCTAAAACCTATGGAATGTGCCTTATTTTCTATACTGTACTTTGCCACATGGCACATATGCCCTTATATAAAGGGGCCTTTTCTATGCCCTGGGCATTTTACCCAAGAATATAAATCGAGGGAGCGCTTTGCATTTCACTTTGATAGTGACGTAAAAGTCCAAAAAATCCGAGTAAAACAGTCCAAAAATAGTTGAACTCGAATATAGTTGGCTTCCCAATTGAGTGACTCAATATAGTTGGCTTCCCAATTGAGTGACTCAATATAGTTGGCTTCCCAATTGAGTGACTCAATATAGTTGGCTTCCCAATTGAGTGACTCAATATAGTTGGCTTCCCAATTGAGTGACTCAATATAGTTGGCTTCCCAATTGAGTGACTCAATATAGTTGGCTTCCCAATTGAGTGACTCAATATAGTTGGCTTCCCAATTGAGTGACTCAATATAGTTGGCTTCCCAATTGAGTGACTCAATATAGTTGGCTTCCCAATTGAGTGACTCAATATAGTTGGCTTCCCGATTGAGTGACTCAATATAGTTGGCTTCCCAATTGAGTGACTCAATATAGTTGGCTTCCCAATTGAGTGACTCAATATAGTTGGCTTCCCAATTGAGTGACTCAATATAGTTGGCTTCCCAATTGAGTGACTCAATATAGTTGGCTTCCCAATTGAGTGACTCAATATAGTTGGCTTCCCAATTGAGTGACTCAATATAGTTGGCTTCCCAGTTGAGTGACTCAATATAGTTGGCTTTCCAATTGAGTGACTCAATATAGTTGGCTTCCCAATTGAGTGACTCAATATAGTTGGCTTCCCAATTGAGTGACTCAATATAGTTGGCTTCCCAATTGAGTGACTCAATATAGTTGGCTTCCCAATTGAGTGACTCAAACAAGTTGGCTTCCCAATTGAGTGACTCAATATAGTTGGCTTCCCAATTGAGTGACTCAATATAGTTGGCTTCCCAATTGAGTGACTCAATATAGTTGGCTTCCCAATTGAGTGACTCAATATAGTTGGCTTCCCAATTGAGTGACTCAATATAGTTGGCTTTCCAATTGAGTGACTCAATATAGTTGGCTTCCCAATTGAGTGACTCAATATAGTTGGCTTCCCAATTGAGTGACTCAATATAGTTGGCTTCCCAATTGAGTGACTCAATATAGTTGGCTTCCCAATTGAGTGACTCAATATAGTTGGCTTCCCAATTGAGTGACTCAATATAGTTGGCTTCCCAATTGAGTGACTCAATATAGTTGGCTTCCCAATTGAGTGACTCAATATAGTTGGCTTCCCAATTGAGTGACTCAATATAGTTGGCTTCCCAATTGAGTGACTCAATATAGTTGGCTTCCCAATTGAGTGACTCAATATAGTTGGCTTCCCAATTGAGTGACTCAATATAGTTGGCTTCCCAATTGAGTGACTCAATATAGTTGGCTTCCCAATTGAGTGACTCAATATAGTTGGCTTCCCAATTGAGTGACTCAATATAGTTGGCTTCCCAATTGAGTGACTCAATATAGTTGGCTTCCCAATTGAGTGACTCAATATAGTTGGCTTCCCAATTGAGTGACTCAATATAGTTGGCTTCCCAATTGAGTGACTCAATATAGTTGGCTTCCCAATTGAGTGACTCAATATAGTTGGCTTCCCAATTGAGTGACTCAATATAGTTGACAAGCTGCTTGCTTAATGGAACACCCCCAGCTATATCATCGTAAACAACACAACCTACAAGCAACGTTGGCACGTTTTAAACGTCGCTGCAAGCTTTAGCGACGTTGTGTGTGAGCTGGGAAAATATATGAGCAAGCCCAATCAGTATTTGCCGTATTACCGTTGCTGTCATAAAATACATTTGAAACGACACAAAGAATTGTAATCGCAAGGTTTTGAACGAAAGTGCTGGCTCGAATGAACGGATGACATGTTTTAGCACGCGGACTCTTCTTCTTTATTGTCTTTACGGCCATACGGAAGAGATGTTTCTTGTAGGTCCAAAAGAACAATCCTTCTTAAGGCGGTTCCATGGTGTAATGGTTAGCACTCTGGACTCTGAATCCAGCGATCCGAGTTCAAATCTCGGTGGAACCTCATTTTTTTTTAGAGACCTTTTGGAGAACCAAGGCTAAATCGATCAAATAATAAATGTTAATAATAGTTTTAGTCCTTAATTTGTTATTGCACTTTATAAAAATGCCGCTGAAGTTATTCGTTTGTAACAACTAATGGGCTCGTTTGGTCCATTGGTCTTCACGGTCTTCCCGCCTTCTTTGTGTGTCAGCGCAGCTTCACGGAGCAGCGCCGATGCAACCGAATTGTGCAAATATGTACAAAGTGCGAGTATAAAATAAAAGCCGCATGTGACCTTATCTCGCTGTCCCCCGCAATGCGGTCTTGAAGGCGCCGAGGGAGGATCAAATGGCAGGGTCCTTCTCCAGGTGGTTCCAATCCCTGCAGCATACCTGCCTGCTGTATTGCTTGAGCATGAGCTTGCTTTTCACCAAATCCAGATGTGCTTCGGTCAGGGCGGGAGGGGAGGGCATTGAACTAGAAATAAGACTGGAAACATTATCACATGTAGCTACTCTCCACTATTGTACTGATTCATTGTTGTGCTTTTGATTTTGTCTTTATTCTCCATCATCTGGTTTTTCATCCTTTATTCTCCATTCTCCATCATCTGGAGCCTGGTGTTGGCTTAGCAGCTAGGGTGCCAGCTTACGATAACCTAGGATCCTGGGTTCGAATCCCGGTCAATCACTGAATTAACACCAGGGGGGGTTGACTCAGCCTGTTGCATCCTTCCGAGGTCGGCAAATTGAGCACCAGTTCACTGGTAATTCCCTGCTTATCGTAAAAGGTGACAAAAAGGGTTGGTGGCAGGAAGGGTTCCATCCGGACCATAAAACATTGCTTCAAAGAGGGGACCAAAAAAAAATCAACAACAACCATGGTCCCTGAAAAAGGCCAACCCCTGCTTTGTGGGGAAAAATGGCCTCCAAAAGTGTTTTTTTAGGGGGCTTTTTTCTCCATCATCTGGTAGGGGTAAAATGGTGAAGGCAGGAGAGTTGGCGAGGAAGGGGGCAAGAGGTAAAGAAGAGTGAAAGAGGATCAGTTTATTGGGATAGGTAAGGTGGGGGCGGGGGGAGGTGGATGAAACATGTATGGAACACACACTCCCACGTGCAGGTGAGGGGAGGAGGGACGAAATATGCTTATTTTTTGTGTAAGCTTAGGCCTAAAGGTAAATGGTCCTGGTAATAGTATGGATAAGCAATTGTTTCGTCCATTGAGAGGTGTGTCCACCTTTGCTATGATTTATAGCACATGATGGCGTATCATGCACGGGTCGTGGAACACACGACAACATGCGTGGCTCTTTCATCGCAGCATTTCATGACTGTATCGATGACGTGTTGCAACCACATCTGACTCCCGTGGTCAGACATTTTAGAAGAACCTTTCAATGGGAGCAGAAAAACCAGACATTTTTCTCCACATAATGGCTCTTCACGAAAAATATAGTGAGAAAGGGAAAGAAGAAGAGGAGGAGGAGGACCGACGAGACGTTCAAGGGTTTGATTAACAAAGAATCTTGGTCTGAAAGCATTGAACTCATTAGGATACCACGTGACCTCTGATGGACCACATCTTGAAAAACCTCCTTATGATGCAGGGAGACCACTGCACCAACGGTCTTACGTTCCCAGGGCCTGAGGCAAGCATGAAGGAAAGTTTATTGTTAAAAAAATTAAAAATCACTTTAAAATCTTAGATATGCTCCATATATTGAGGTGGCGGCAGTTTTCTGTCTGGAAATTTCTCTTTCTGCCCATTGGTTGGACAGCTGCCCTGACTCCACCCACAACGACGTCATTCGTCGGAACGCTGACTCCACCCACCGGCATTTTGACTTTCGTAGCTCAGGCCGAACACATTCATAATCACTACGTCCAACATTTACATTGCTAAGCATAAACCTCCGGGAGCATGCGAGACAGTGTTTTGTTGCCTATACACCGCCAAAATGGGACCACGGTTCCCTGTTAATGATGTTGAATCGAGGAGGTTGGTGATGGTTTGGTGAAGGCGTTTTTAACCGCCGTTCATCTATCGATGTTTAATGTGCCGCACACGCTGTGCTCACCATGGAAATGTAAAAGTCACTCGAGCAGAATGTACATATCTTGGTTGGTTAGCTCGACCACCACTCCACATGAAGCACTTCTCAAGAAGACTTCCTCTTGTAGCCTGATGTGGTTTTGGGTAAAGATTTATTTTTTAGGAAAGCTCCATATTTTTTTTATTCTCCTTATTTTTTTAGGAAAGCTCCAAAGATTTTCTCCAATTGAGTCACTCGGTTTCCATTACTTGTGCAACTGCCTTGAGTTGAGCAAAGTTCCTAAAAGTGAAGAAGAGTTGATGAATAACTCGAGTGGGGTGAATGAATCACGTTATGCAAAAAGAGGAAAAATAAATAAAACAATAAAATATCAAACATTGTTTTGTGACGTTTCTTCCCATCACTCGTGTTTGAACAAGGAGAAACCGGATTGGCTGGTTTCACGGCTTCGGACCTAATTGTGATGTTTGGCACAACTTTTCAAAAAGAAATAAATTCTTCCTCCTTTGTTCCAACAAAAGAACATGGAGGTGTTTGTTTTAAACTTTTTAAGTGATGTACAAAAAGCACTCGGTACATGATTTACAAAAGTCAGCTACAAATTAACGATGAACATCGAGAAGTGCCTCCACGAGCCTCGACTTTGTATTCAAATAGCCTCATGTTGATAACAATGAACAAACAAAATGTTACTTGTGTGTAAAAGAAGTAAGTTTACAAAACACGGATTTTGAATGGTTGTTGTGAACTCTGCGGTGATTTATTGTGTTGTGTACAAGAAGCATGTTTGCCAAGTTTGAATTGTTAACTGTTTTATTTATTTAATGGTATCCTGTGCTGTTTCAGCCATTGCCTCTGCTGTTTCTGGATTGTCTGTCTTGCCCCTGGTTATGACCTCACCCCTTCGAGGTCTGCCTCAGGGTACTGCATACCGACTCCAGACTAGGTCCTCGTTTGAATGCATGGTAGGTCAATGCATTGGGGTCGCCTCGTGTCGTGTAAAGTAAGGCGTGATTGAACGGTCATCATCGGAATTCTGGCACCGATATAAAATACCCGTCAACCCCCCCCCCCCCCCCCCCCCCCAAAAAAAAACAAGAACAATAAATCTCGTCGGTACTCGATATTAATTAATTAATTAATTATCATGGTACAAACCAAAAGACAAGTTCAACGGGAGAACAAGCCGATATCCCTATGTATTGCGTAATAGATGGATCGATTGCGTAATCAAAATCTATATTATAATAGGCGAAGGTGATTCTGTCCGTCTGTCCGGGGGTGTGGCTTAGTCCGTTTGCAGAGTAGCTCCAGCCATTCTTGGAGAGGCTTCATGTAAACAAATATCCACCATTTTATGACCTTGAATGGCTTTGAGGCCTGTTTAGTTAGGCCCATGCTGTCTTTCTCTCTCACACAGGTTTATTTCAATTCTAATTCGATATATCATTTCGTTTTTAACAGTCGTTAACATAGTTTTAGACTCGGTTGAAAAAAAACGGGAAGACAATCCCAAGAAAGTTTC
Source organism: Myxine glutinosa (assembly GCF_964187855.1). Classification (NCBI taxonomy): domain Eukaryota; kingdom Metazoa; phylum Chordata; class Myxini; order Myxiniformes; family Myxinidae; genus Myxine; species Myxine glutinosa. The sequence goes on from NC_136266.1 coordinate 147,048,054, forward strand.
CGTTTATAGAACGAAATGATTTCTCAAAGGCCTGTAAAGTGTAAACTAAAGCCCATTCATTGAGTCACCCTCACGATTTTATCTCGAATTCACCATCTGATTTAATTTTTATCGATGGTTTTAGACTCGGTGTCAGAAATAATTGAGAACATTAACACACACGCGGGAAATTGCCGAGATATATTTATAAAAATCGCGCCATGATACACGAAAATACACCGCCTAAAATAACATTCGGGGAAAATGTCGACATATATTTAAAATTCGCTTTTTCTTTTCCGTTAAGATATATTACTTTTACCTTTTATGAGAGTCGGCACAGAAACGTCAACAATGATGCCGACATATATTTATTCGTTCTTATTTCATTCAACATTATTATCCGAGAGTAAAATATGTTTCAAGAAATTACCGAGATATTTTTTCGTTTTTTTTTTATTAGTTATGTGCGCATACACTTTAAATAGGTTTATTTGAAATCTTTAATTTTCACATTTGTCATTTGATAATTACGAGACACTTCCTCTTGAGGATAGTGACAATTCATGTGTTGCGTGGAAACTTCCATTTCCAAAATGAATGCGACGGTCGATGAAGAACGCAGACTTGAACAGGATGTAGCAAGAAAACGAATGAGACGGGCGAACGAGTCCGTCGACGAACGTCAATGCAGACTTGAACAGGATGTAGCAAGAACCGCACGAGACGGGAGAACCGCACAGAATGCTGCTGCAACAACGATGAGGAGGGTTGGAGAGGAGCTAGGGGTTGGACAGCGAGGTGCTAGGGGTTGGAGAGTGAGGAGCGAGGTGTTGGAGAGTGAGGAGCGAGGTGTTGGAGAGCGAGGAGCGAGGGGATAGGAGTTGGAGCGTGAGGGGTGATTGGAGCTGAGAGTGAGGGCCGATTGGAGCGGAGGAGTGTGAGGACGTATTGGAGAGGAGTGCGAGGAGGTATTGGAGAGTGCGAGGAGGTATTGGAGAGGAGTGCGAGGAGGTATTGGAGAGGAGTGCGAGGAGGTATTGGAGAGGAGTGCGAGGAGGTATTGGAGAGGAGTGCGAGGAGGTATTGGAGAGGAGTGCGAGGAGGTATTGGAGAGGAGTGCGAGGAGGTATTGGAGAGGAGTGCGAGGAGGTATTGGAGAGGAGTGCGAGGAGGTATTGGAGAGGAGTGCGAGGACGTATTGGAGAGGAGTGCGAGGAGGTATTGGAGATGAGTGCGAGGAGGTATTGGAGGAGTGCGAGGAGGTATTGGAGAGGAGTGCGAGGAGGTATTGGAGAGGAGTGCGAGGAGGTATTGGAGAGGAGTGCGAGGAGGTATTGGAGAGGAGTGCGAGGAGGTATTGGAGAGGAGTGCGAGGAGGTATTGGAGAGGAGTGCGAGGAGGTATTGGAGAGGAGTGCGAGGAGGTATTGGAGAGGAGTGCGAGGAGGTATTGGAGAGGAGTGCGAGGAGGTATTGGAGAGGAGTGCGAGGAGGTATTGGAGAGGAGTGCGAGGAGGTATTGGAGAGGAGTGCGAGGAGGTATTGGAGAGGAGTGCGAGGAGGTATTGGAGAGGAGTGCGAGGAGGTATTGGAGAGGAGTGCGAGGAGGTATTGGAGAGGAGTGCGAGGAGGTATTGGAGAGGAGTGCGAGGAGGTATTGGAGAGGAGTGCGAGGAGGTATTGGAGAGGAGTGCGAGGAGGTATTGGAGAGGAGTGCGAGGAGGTATTGGAGAGGAGTGCGAGGAGGTATTGGAGAGGAGTGCGAGGAGGTATTGGAGAGGAGTGCGAGGGATTGGAGAGGAGTGTGAGGGATTTGAGAGGAGTGTGAGGGGTTGGAGAGGAGTGTGAGGAGGTGTTGGAGAGGAGCGATTGAGGAGGTGTTGGAGAGGAGCGATTGGAGAGGCGAGTGAGGAGCGATTGGAGAGGCGAGTGAGGAGCGATTGGAGAGGCGAGTGAGGAGCGATTGGAGAGGCGAGTGAGGAGCGATTGGAGAGGCGAGTGAGGAGCGATTGGAGAGGCGAGTGAGGAGCGATTGGAGAGGCGAGTGAGGAGCGATTGGAGAGGCGAGTGAGGAGCGATTGGAGGCGAGTGAGGAGCGATTGGAGGCGAGTGAGGAGCGATTGGAGAGGCGAGTGAGGAGCGATTGGAGAGGCGAGTGAGGAGCGATTGGAGAGGCGAGTGAGGAGCGATTGGAGAGGCGAGTGAGGAGCGATTGGAGAGGCGAGTGAGGAGCGATTGGAGAGGCGAGTGAGGAGCGATTGGAGAGGCGAGTGAGGAGCGATTGGAGAGGCGAGTGAGGAGCGATTGGAGAGGCGAGTGAGGAGCGATTGGAGAGGCGAGTGAGGAGCGATTGGAGAGGCGAGTGAGGAGCGATTTGAGAGGAGAGTGAGGAATGATTGGAGGGGAGTATGAGGCATTGGAGAGGAGTGTGAGGGGTTGGAGAGGAGTGTGAGGGGTTGGAGAGGAGTGTGAGGGGTTGGAGAGGAGTGTGAGGGGTTGGAGAGGAGTGTGAGGGGTTGGAGAGGAGTGTGAGGGGTTGGAGAGGAGTGTGAGGGGTTGGAGAGGAGTGTGAGGGGTTGGAGAGGAGTGTGAGGAGTTATTGGAGAGGACTGTGAGGGGTTGGAGAGGAGTGTGAGGAGGTATTGGAGAGGACTGAGGTATTGGAGAGGAGTGTGAGGGATTGGAGAGGAGTGTGAGGGATTGGAGAGGAGTGTGAGGGATTGGAGAGGAGTGTGAGGGATTGGAGAGGTGTGTGAGGGATTGGAGAGGTGTGTGAGGGATTGGAGAGGTGTGAGGAGGTGTTGGAGGGGGGGGAGCGAGGGGTTGGAGAGTGAGGAGCGATTGGAGAGGAGAGTGAGGCGCGATTGGAGAGGCGAGTGAGGAGCGATTGGAGAGGCGAGTGAGGAGCGATTGGAGAGGCGAGTGAGGAGCGATTGGAGAGGAGAGTGAGGCGCGATTGGAGAGGCATGAGTGGAGGGGAGTATGAGGAATTGAGAGGAGTGCGGAGGAATTGAGAGGAGTGCGAGGGAATTGAGAGGAGTGCGAGGGATTTGAGATGAGTGCGAGGGATTTGAGAGGAGTGCGAGGGATTTGAGAGGAGTGCGAGGGATTGGAGAGGAGTGCGAGGGATTGGAGAGGAGTGCGAGGGATTGGAGAGGAGTGCGAGGGATTGGAGAGGAGTGCGAGGGATTGGAGAGGAGTGCGAGGGATTGGAGAGGAGTGCGAGGGATTGGAGAGGAGTGCGAGGGATTGGAGAGGAGTGCGAGGGATTGGAGAGGAGTGCGAGGGATTGGAGAGGAGTGCGAGGGGTTGGAGAGGAGTGCGAGGGGTTGGAGAGGAGTGCGAGGGGTTGGAGAGGAGTGCGAGGGGTTGGAGAGGAGTGCGAGGGGTTGGAGAGGAGTGCGAGGGGTTGGAGAGGAGTGCGAGGGGTTGGAGAGGAGTGCGAGGGGTTGGAGAGGAGTGCGAGGGGTTGGAGAGGAGTGCGAGGGGTTGGAGAGGAGTGCGAGGGGTTGGAGAGGAGTGCGAGGGGTTGGAGAGGAGTGCGAGGGGTTGGAGAGGAGTGCAAGGGGTTGGAGAGGAGTGCGAGGGGTTGGAGAGGAGTGCGAGGGGTTGGAGAGGAGTGCGAGGGGTTGGAGAGGAGTGCGAGGGGTTGGAGAGGAGTGCGAGGGGTTGGAGAGGAGTGCGAGGGGTTGGAGAGGAGTGCGAGGGGTTGGAGAGGAGTGCGAGGGGTTGGAGAGGAGTGCGAGGGGTTGGAGAGGAGTGCGAGGGGTTGGAGAGGAGTGCGAGGGGTTGGAGAGGAGTGCGAGGGGTTGGAGAGGAGTGCGAGGGGTTGGAGAGGAGTGCGAGGGGTTGGAGAGGAGTGCGAGGGGTTGGAGAGGAGTGCGAGGGGTTGGAGAGGAGTGCGAGGAGGTTTTGGAGAGGAGTGCGAGGAGGTTTTGGAGAGGAGTGCGAGGAGGTTTTGGAGAGGAGTGCGAGGAGGTTTTGGAGAGGAGTGCGAGGAGGTATTGGAGAGGAGTGCGAGGAGGTATTGGAGAGGAGTGCGAGGAGGTATTGGAGAGGAGTGTGAGGAGGTATTGGAGAGGAGTGTGAGGAGGTATTGGAGAGGAGTGTGAGGAGGTATTGGAGAGGAGTGTGAGGAGGTATTGGAGAGGAGTGTGAGGAGGTATTGGAGAGGAGTGTGAGGAGGTATTGGAGAGGAGTGTGAGGAGGTATTGGAGAGGAGTGTGAGGAGGTATTGGAGAGGAGTGTGAGGAGGTATTGGAGAGGAGTGTGAGGAGGTATTGGAGAGGAGTGTGAGGAGGTATTGGAGAGTGTGAGGGATGGGAGAGGAGTGTGAGGGATGGGAGAGGAGTGTGAGGGATTGGAGAGGAGTGTGAGGGATTGGAGAGGAGTGTGAGGGATTGGAGAGGAGTGTGAGGGGTTGGAGAGGAGTGTGAGGGGTTGGAGAGGAGTGTGAGGGGTTGGAGAGGAGTGTGAGGGGTTGGAGAGGAGTGTGAGGGGTTGGAGAGGAGTGTGAGGGGTTGGAGAGGAGTGTGAGGGGTTGGAGAGGAGTGTGGGGGGTTGGCGAGGAGTGTGAGGGGTTGGCGAGGAGTGTGAGGGGTTGGCGAGGAGTGTGAGGGGTTGGCGAGGAGTGTGAGGGGTTGGCGAGGAGTGTGAGGGGTTGACGAGGAGTGTGAGGGGTTGACGAGGAGTGTGAGGTATTGGAGTGTGAGGAGGTATTGGAGAGGAGTGTGAGGGGGTATTGGAGAGGAGTGTGAGGAGGTATTGGAGAGGAGTGTGAGGAGGTATTGGAGAGGAGTGTGAGGAGGTATTGGAGAGGAGTGTGAGGAGGTATTGGAGAGGAGTGTGAGGAGGTATTGGAGAGGAGTGTGAGGAGGTATTGGAGAGGAGTGTGAGGAGGTATTGGAGAGGAGTGTGAGGAGGTATTGGAGAGGAGTGTGAGGAGGTATTGGAGAGGAGTGTGAGGAGGTATTGGAGAGGAGTGTGAGGAGGTATTGGAGAGGAGTGTGAGGAGGTATTGGAGAGGAGTGTGAGGAGGTATTGGAGAGGAGTGTGAGGAGGTATTGGAGAGGAGTGTGAGGAGGTATTGGAGAGGAGTGTGAGGAGGTATTGGAGAGGAGTGTGAGGAGGTATTGGAGAGGAGTGTGAGGAGGTATTGGAGAGTGAGGGATGGGAGAGGAGTGTGAGGGATTGGAGAGGAGTGTGAGGGATTGGAGAGGAGTGTGAGGGATTGGAGAGGAGTGTGAGGGGTTGGAGAGGAGTGTGAGGGGTTGGAGAGGAGTGTGAGGGGTTGGAGAGGAGTGTGAGGGGTTGGAGAGGAGTGTGAGGGGTTGGAGAGGAGTGTGAGGGGTTGGAGAGGAGTGTGAGGGGTTGGAGAGGAGTGTGAGGGGTTGGAGAGGAGTGTGAGGGGTTGGAGAGGAGTGTGGGGGGTTGGCGAGGAGTGTGAGGGGTTGGCGAGGAGTGTGAGGGGTTGGCGAGGAGTGTGAGGGGTTGGCGAGGAGTGTGAGGGGTTGGCGAGGAGTGTGAGGGGTTGACGAGGAGTGTGAGGGGTTGACGAGGAGTGTGAGGTATTGGAGTGTGAGGAGGTATTGGAGAGGAGTGTGAGGGGGTATTGGAGAGGAGTGTGAGGAGGTATTGGAGAGGAGTGTGAGGAGGTATTGGAGAGGAGTGTGAGGAGTGGCATTGGAGAGGCATGAGGGTGGAGAGGAGTGAGGGGTCACATATTATGTGAAATAAATAAAGTGTGTTCATTACACCATTTTAACCTGGTGCCATAATAAGCCTGGTGTTGGGCTAGCGGCTAGGGTGCCAGCTTAGGATCCAAGGATCCTGGGTTCGAATCCCGGTCGATTGCTGAATTAACGCCAGGGGGGTTGACTCAGCCTGTCATCCTTCCAAGGTCGGCTAATTGAGTACCAGTTCACTGGTAATTCCCTGCTTGTCGTAAAAAGGCGACAAAAAGGGTTGGCGTCAGGAAGGGCATCCGGCCGTAAAACATTGCTTCAAAAAGGGGACCAAAAAACAACAACCACGGTCCCCGAAAAAGGCCAACCCCCGCTTTGCGGGGAAAAATGGCCTCTAAAGGTTTTTTTTTTGGTTTTTTTTTTACACCATTTTAACCATTTTGTAAAATTTAATGTGCAGCAGGTAAATCAAGATGTCCAAATGTCACACACGTCCATACCCGTGGGATTCCCACGGGTGACCCCACTAGTAAGTAAATAATGATCATAAATTATTTAATTTCTTAATTGCCGAATAACACCTAAATCAAATCCACCCACTGCTTTATCCGAATCTAACTTTTTGAAAATTAATTAATTGAAAAATTAAATAATTAATCGATTGATTGATGAAACGATAAATCAAAAATAGCCTTTACAGCCAAATCACTTGGTCACTGTCGTGTCCAAATATCAGCTTCCTCGCTCAAAAGGTGCCTGAGATATTGCCCAGATGAGAGAAAAAAAAGGAATTAATAAATCAATAATAATTAAGTAATTAATCAATAAATTGATTAATTTTAAAAAATAAAAAAGGGTTCTGCCATCTGATTTTGATCCATTCTCACTGAAAGATGCCGTGCCATGAGGATCATCATCATCTGTCTTATTATTAAACACACACTCCCCCCCCCCCCCCCCCATCCACCCCCTCCAGCACTTGTGAAAAACTGCTCACAATGGCTAAAACAATTGTTCACAGATAAAAACAAATTACAATCTTACCCTGAACTTTCAAAAAAAAAAAAAAAAAAAAAAAAAAAGCAAAGAAGAATGTGGTTTTGATTAGTTGTTTCACCAAAAAGACAAGTTATTTACTTCAGTAAAAAAAACATTCACTTTGTTACAGTAAATGATTACATCAAATACCATTGCTATGACCTAGACTCAAGAGGAACAACCAGAATGTTTTGAAAGTGGAGCAGGGGATCACCCCCACTTCACTTATTGAGCAATCGGTTGTTGCGCAGTCGTAGAAAATACTACAGTATACTTTAAAATGATTGCGAAGCAGGTCTATTTGTCTCCATTAGTCCATTTGAACAATGTGGTGGGACAAGGGAACGGGGGCTTTCCTCACCACCCTTGGTGTACCACACATGTGTGAGGATCATGTTATGTTCTAAAGTTTGTATTATTTAAATAAAGAGGAAAATATGATCGTTAAAGGTTTCCTTTGTTTGACATTAAACAGACGAACCTCCCTGGAAGCTTCATGCTTTGGGTCTCCCAGCTCAGACCTCCTACCATGGCTCAGATCCCCCACCTATCCATTCTCTCTTCATCCCTCGGGTGTTTTGTGCACGAAAACAGGAAGCACGAATGGAAGGCCAGGCTCCGATCCCGTCTCCCCAAGAACATGTCCAGACGCTTTCCGAGTTTCCAACACCAGGGTGGAAGGAATTTGTCTGTTCATCCAAAGGCAGGAACAGTTCACATTGCAGACGGTGGAAAGACAAATAAATACAACAATTACGGAGAAGTATTTATAATAAATGAATTCTGGGAAACCTCAACACGAGTCATCTAAATAGACCCATCATGGAACATCGACCCCAACCCAATCAACGAGGACATTTCACCAGAAATCATTACAAACTCTGACATCAACGCTCTGTCAAAAGTTTCATTCCAAGGAATCTTTATTGAGGAAAAAAAAAAATTATCAGCAGGTTTGGGCTTCATGGGAGGACAAAAAAAACCCCCAAAAAACCAAGCATGTATGCACAATAACAATAGTAAAACGAACGGGTCGTTCAACTTGCATTTGAAAAATGCCAGTAAACAATGTTAAAAAAAAGACATTCTCATTGTAAAGTTTGCAGAAAATGACGTCACGGTTAAAAAGAAAGCCACAACAATAAATCTGCTGAGGATTATTCGGAAAGGTTGGTTTACATTCCCTGGTTTTACATTCAAAACACAAACCCCTAATAGAGGATTGTCCATCGCCCACGCCATGGCCCCGCACCTTCCCCCCAGATACATGCGTTTGATGAGGCAGTCGGTGAACATCGATTAGTCAGATGGTAAAATGTTGGAAAAACGAAGCAGATAAAATATTCTCTCCTACCCATTGCAAATGAGAATGAACAAACACTTGTGTCGATCCAAGAAAGACACTTGTGGAATTGGCGCCGCATGTCCCGGTCTCGGCTGGCTGGGCCGGCCCCTGACGTCGACCTTTGAACTGTGCAGATGGAAGACGGCCAGAAACCAGACAATGCTACATTATCCCAGACCTAGAGCATTTAGCTGCACAGCCCGAAATCCCCCAAAAGCCACTTTGCCACGAGTTGTACAACCTGTCGTTCAAATCATTCTCAGGACGACGTTAAGGAGGAGGCATTGCAGGTGAGACGGTCAAGCAAGCAGAGGCGACTATTATTTCACTCCTATTAGTGGAACAAACTACTGTACACTCCTTCCGCATGCAAGCACGGAGGAACTAAAGTCACCATGTCGTCAAAGCGTAAAGTCAGTGATTAGACTTGAAGCAGCATTGGTCGGCTCTGGGCGTGCCCGAGGGATTCGACACGACAATTGTGACTCGGCCACGAGGTAACGCGGAGAAACGGGTCACATGTGCACCGAATTGCAATAGACAGTTGTTTTTTTTCTGGGAAAGACCGTTAAAAACTCGAGCCTCAAGAGGAACAGCTTTGTATCAATCATTGCATCAGCATATTCAATCCAAGGCCTGCTATGGGTATAATAAATAAAGCACAGCATGCGTCCAGCGCAAGAACATCTTTGTCCACTAATTAAAGGATTATGCGTCAAAAACAATTTCTTCATGACTACTAATGCTCTCAAAAAAGTGCGTTCAGTTATATTTTTTATCAAAATAGTGACATAACAGGCAGTGGGAAGAAAATATAACAAATATATACTGTATATACATATAAATATATATAATGGTTATTCTTTTGTAGGCAAATATGGCCATTCACAGGTGTCAATGTCACTTGCGAGTGAGAATTTGGTTATGGTGTGGGAGTCGCAGTCCACACAGTAACCACACTCCAGGATAGCAAAGTGTGTATCACCTGGTGTGCAGGAATATCCGAGAACACCGGGTCACTCGCTACCTGAAGTTTGGGTCGGAATTAGTAATTTGTTCAGTGCCGGCAACATCTCACCTCGTCTTTGTGTTAAAAGACCGTGCGGCAGACAGGTCCTTCGTCTTAACGTCCCGACGATGGACTTATTGGCTTATTGGCCACGATAAGGACAGGAACGCCCTGCATTTCGGGCGCACGGACACAATACAACGATGCATCTCCCTGCGTGTGAAACACCAGGGTGAAAGTTTATGGCTGGGTTCAGATTTGGTCCCAGATTAGACAGTTCAAAGGCGAGTCTGTAGACAGACAGACATTAAGATTTCAGTAATGTGTCAAGAAGATTATTAGCCAAGATCAAGTCATACAAGGACATTCATGAATATACAAACATACTAAAAAGGAAACATCAACAGGAGGGGAAGAGGGACACAATGGAGGGACAGTGGCAGGAAGAAAGGTTGAGGGGAAGAAACAGCAAGAAAATGACATCTACACAAAAGAAAAGCAAAACAAAACAAAACAAAAAAACCCAGAAGTTTTACACCTGCAGGAAAAATCAACTCAGGAGTGCAACATGGCCACGATGGCCCCATTCCCGAGTTTGTCATACAGTAACGCCCAACCATTCGTTACTCGGTGTAGTCCCATGGAGACCGAGACCTCTTGGTAGATAAAGTTGCATTCTGCATACGGAAAATAAATATATAAATGCAACGATTCAATTCCTGACGGAGCATCGACCTTCGACATGAAAGCGACAAGGTGCAAGCCAAGCTCCGCTCCACTCTCCACCGAAGGGGAGTGCTCACATGCTCGATTGCCCAAAGTGCCGTCATTTTACGATATCAATTTCAGGAGGAATCGAAAGGTTTTAGTGTGACGTTTACCTTCCTTCGTACGAGAATAATGCGGAACAGCAATTTCGAGGAAATTGGCCCAGGAGTTTGGAAATGTATAAGGTGCAAACAGACATGCTCATACATATATATACACACACACACACACACACACACACACACACACACACACACACACACACACACACACACACACACACACACACACACACACACACACACACACACACACACACACACACACACACACACACACACACACACACACACACACACACACACACACACACACACACACACACACACTTCTTTTTTTTTTTTACATCTGTACATATACAAATCTAAGGTAAAGGTGAAGGCGATGAAAAGACCATACCTGTTCAACAAAACACTTCCCATAAGTTCTCATGAGCAAGTAGTAATTTTGTTTTTCACTTGCATTACCTTCCATAATCACTGCACAGGTGGTTTTAACTGTGGAATTCCGCCGCTCATGATGCGGCTTATTAAGCCAAAGGTCTTGCCCAGTTTGAGATAGAAAGTTCAGATCAAAAACGATTTGAAACCATCATTTCAACGCTTCTTTTTCTTCTGCAGTTGCTGCTTGAGCAAACTGCGCCTTTGCAACACCATGTCGTGGAGCTTGTCCAAGCCTTCCTCAAGGCCCTCTCCGATTATGGCGCATGCCGGCTGCAGGTGACGCAACGTGCCGGATCCGAGCTCGGACAAACCCAGCTCCCTTTCCAAATCCCCCGGCGACAGGGCCGCGGGAAGGTCTTGCTTATTGGCCACGATAAGGACGGGAACGCCCTGCATTTCGGGCGCACGGACAGCACGATGCAGTTCGGTGCGGGACTCCTCGAGCCGCTCCTGGTCGGCCGAGTCCACGACGTAGATGATTCCGTCCGCCCCACGAGCGTACGACCGCCATAACGGCCGCAGTCGCTCCTGTCCACCGACGTCCCAGAAACGAAACGAGCTGCGCTGTAATCCACCCCCGATTCGCTCCGTGTTGAAGCCAATTGTGGGAACGGTGTTGACAAACTCTCCCAGCTTGAGGCGATAAAGCACCGTCGTCTTTCCCGCCGAATCCAACCCAATGATGACAACGTGCAAAGGCCTCAAGAAGCCCAGTAAAGCCCGACCAGACTGAGTGCAACCCATGTCTCCAACAATCCCTCTTCAAAACCTCATTTATTCTCCTTGAACCTTCTGCTGTATCCGTCGTTTTTTAATCCACCGGATTCACGTTGGATGTTCAAAGCTGGAGGAGTTCCTTTTCACGGAACAATTTGGATGTGTGCCCCTACGGGAAGGGAAATAGAAGAGCAAAATAATGACATTTCTCGAAACAGCACAAGGGTACACGACACTGGGTATTCTAAAAGGCTTACTCAAATCACATTTTACATTTTATAAAGCGTAGAGTTAAAATTATCTCAAAGAAGTAACTAAGGGGGTGAGGGGGAGAATAGTGTGGATCATACAAGTAACCTTGCCTGAAAAGTTGGGAAAAAAGTTAGTCGAGAAAAGAAAGTTGGGGAGAGAAAAAGGAAATGAGAATGTGGGACTTAGAATGTGGGACTTAGAATGTGGGACTTAGAATGTGGGACTTAGAATGTGGGACTTAGAATGTGGGACTTAGAATGTGGGACTTAGAATGTGGGACTTAGAATGTGGGACTTAGAACTTAGAATGTGGGACTTAGAATGTGGGACTTGGGACTTAGAATGTGGGACTTAGAATGTGGGACTTGGGACTTGGGACTTAGAATGTGGGACTTAGAATGTGGGACTTGGGACTTGGGACTTAGAATGTGGGACTTACAATGTGGGACTTGGGACTTAGAATGTGGGACTTAGAATGTGGGACTTGGGACTTGGGACTTAGAATGTGGGACTTGGGACTTGGGACTTAGAATGTGGGACTTGGGACTTGGGACTTAGAATGTGGGACTTACAATGTGGGACTTGGGACTTAGAATGTGGGACTTACAATGTGGGACTTGGGACTTAGAATGTGGGACTTAGAATGTGGGACTTGGGACTTGGGACTTAGAATGTGGGACTTGGGACTTACAATGTGGGACTTGGGACGTGGGACTTACAATGTGGGACTTACAATGTGGGACTTACAATGTGGGACTTACAATGTGGGACTTACAATGTGGGACTTACAATGTGGGACTTACAATGTGGGACTTAGAATGTGGGACTTAGAATGTGGGACTTAGAATGTGGGACTTAGAATGTGGGACTTAGAATGTGGGACTTAGAATGTGGGACTTAGAATGTGGGACTTAGAATGTGGGACTTAGAATGTGGGACTTAGAATGTGGGACTTAGAATGTGGGACTTAGAATGTGGGACTTAGAATGTGGGACTTAGAATGTGGGACTTAGAATGTGGGACTTAGAATGTGGGACTTAGAATGTGGGACTTAGAATGTGGGACTTAGAATGTGGGACTTAGAATGTGGGACTTAGAATGTGGGACTTAGAATGTGGGACTTAGAATGTGGGACTTAGAATGTGGGACTTAGAATGTGGGACTTAGAATGTGGGACTTAGAATGTGGGACTTAGAATGTGGGACTTAGAATGTGGGACTTAGAATGTGGGACTTAGAATGTGGGACTTAGAATGTGGGACTTAGAATGTGGGACTTAGAATGTGGGACTTAGAATGTGGGACTTAGAATGTGGGACTTAGAATGTGGGACTTAGAATGTGGGACTTAGAATGTGGGACTTAGAATGTGGGACTTAGAATGTGGGACTTAGAATGTGGGACTTAGAATGTGGGACTTAGAATGTGGGACTTAGAATGTGGGACTTAGAATGTGGGACTTAGAATGTGGGACTTAGAATGTGGGACTTAGAATGTGGGACTTAGAATGTGGGACTTAGAATGTGGGACTTAGAATGTGGGACTTAGAATGTGGGACTTGGACTTAGAATGTGGACGGGTTTGGACGCGAGTGAGGGGATCAGGGACGGGTGGCAGTGCACCATATTTATGGAGTAGGCCATAAATTGAAGGGGCATTTGGCTGCCTTTCCCATAATGTTTGCACTAAACATCTCATGGCATCTTCCACAAGAACAGACGCTTTGGGTTGGTGCCATAGAAATTATTTAAACAATTGGTAAAGAGCTGTCCACATCATACGTCAAAAATGGGGATTCGTTTTTAATAAATTATATATTCGCTGGTATGCCCCATGCACACATTGCCATCACTCGAATCGTCTCCAAACCTCTTCAATTAATTTTTGTTAAACAGATGAAAAAAGAAAAACAAGAAAAGGAAAAATCAGAAAAAGAGAGGGACAAGGTGCGAGGAGATAACACAGACAGACAGATGCAGACAGAGACAGACGCAGACAGATGCAGACAGAGACAGACGCAGACAGAGGCAGACAGAGGCAGACGCAGACAGAGGCAGATGCAGACAGATGCAGACAGAGACAGACGCAGACAGAGGCAGACGCAGACAGATGCAGACAGAGACAGACGCAGACAGAGACAGACAGAGGCAGACACAGACAGAGACAGACGCAGACAGATGCAGACAGAGACAGACGCAGACAGAGGCAGACAGAGGCAGACAGAGGCAGACACAGACAGAGGCAGATGCAGACACAGGCAGATGCAGACAGACAGAGGCAGATGGAGACAGACAGAGGCAGACGGAGACAGACAGAGGCAGACGGAGACAGACAGAGGCAGACGGAGACAGACAGAGGCAGACGGAGACAGACAGAGGCAGACGGAGACAGACAGAGGCAGACGGAGGCAGACGGAGACAGACAAAGGCAGACGCAGACAGAGGCAGACGCAGACAGAGGCAGACGCAGACAGAGGCACACGCAGACAGACAGAGGCAGACGCAGACAGAGGCAGACGGAGGCAGACGCAGACAGAGGCAGACGCAGACAGAGGCAGACAGAGGCAGATGCAGACAGACAGAGGCAGACGCAGACAGAGGCAAAGACAGACAGAGGCAGATACAGACAGAGGCAGACGAAGACAGACAGAGGCAGATGCAGACAGAGGCAGACGAAGACAGAGACAGACGCAGACGCAGACAGAGGCAGATGCAGACAGACAGAGGCAGACGCAGACAGAGGCAAAGACAGACAGAGGCAGATGCAGACAGAGGCAGACGAAGACAGACAGAGGCAGATGCAGACAGAGGCAGACGAAGACAGAGGCAGATGCAGACAGAGGCAGACGAAGACAGAGGCAGATGCAGACAGAGGCAGACGAAGACAGACAGAGGCAGATGCAGACAGAGGCAGACGCAGAGAGGCAGAGGCAGACGAAGACAGACGCAGACGAAGGCAGACAGAGGCAGACGCAGACAGACAGAGGCAGACGCAGACAGAGGCAGACGCAGACAGAGGCAGACGCAGACAGATAGAGGCAGACGCAGACAGAGGCAGACGCAGACAGAGGCAGACGCAGACGCAGACAGACAGAGGCAGACGCAGACAGAGGCAGACGCAGACAGACAGAGGCAGACGCAGACAGACAGAGGCAAACGCAGACAGACGCAGACGCAGACAGAGGCAGATGCAGACGCAGACGAAGGCAGACAGAGGCAGACGAAGGCAGACAGAGGCAGACGAAGGCAGACGAAGGCAGACAGAGGCAGACGAAGGCAGACAGAGGCAGACGCAGACAGAGGCAGACGCAGACAGACAGAGGCAGACGCACAGAGGCAGACGCAGACGAAGGCAGACAGAGGCAGACGAAGGCAGACAGAGGCAGACGAAGGCAGACAGAGGCAGACGAAGGCAGACAGAGGCAGACGAAGGCAGACGAAGGCAGACAGAGGCAAACGCAGACAGACGCAGACAGAGGCAGATGCAGACGCAGACGAAGGCAGACAGAGGCAGACGAAGGCAGACGAAGGCAGACAGAGGCAGACAGAGGCAGACGAAGGCAGACAGAGGCAGACGAAGGCAGACAGAGGCAGACGAAGGCAGACAGAGGCAGACGAAGGCAGACGAAGGCAGACAGAGGCAGACGAAGGCAGACAGAGGCAGACGAAGGCGGACAGAGGCAGACGAAGGCAGACAGAGGCAGACGAAGGCAGAGGCAGACGCAGATAGAGGCAGAGACAGACACAGATAGAGACAGACACAGATAGAGACAGACACAGATAGAGACAGACACAGATAGAGACAGACACAGATAGAGACAGACACAGATAGAGACAGACACAGATAGAGACAGACACAGATAGAGACAGACACAGATAGAGACAGACACAGATAGAGACAGACACAGATAGAGACAGACACAGATAGAGACAGACACAGATAGAGACAGACACAGATAGAGACAGACACAGATAGAGACAGACACAGATAGAGACAGACACAGATAGAGACAGACACAGATAGAGACAGACACAGATAGAGACAGACACAGATAGAGACAGACACAGATAGAGACAGACACAGATAGAGACAGACACAGATAGAGACAGACACAGATAGAGACAGACACAGATAGAGACAGACACAGATAGAGACAGACACAGATAGAGACAGACACAGATAGAGACAGACACAGATAGAGACAGACACAGATAGAGACAGACACAGATAGAGACAGACACAGATAGAGACAGACACAGATAGAGACAGACACAGATAGAGACAGACACAGATAGAGACAGACACAGATAGAGACAGACACAGATAGAGACAGACACAGATAGAGACAGACACAGATAGAGACAGACACAGATAGAGATAGAGACAGACACAGATAGAGATAGAGACAGACACAGATAGAGATAGAGACAGACACAGATAGAGATAGAGACAGACACAGATAGAGATAGAGACAGACACAGATAGAGATAGAGACAGACACAGATAGAGATAGAGACAGACACAGATAGAGATAGAGACAGACACAGATAGAGATAGAGACAGACACAGATAGAGATAGAGACAGACACAGATAGAGATAGAGACAGACACAGATAGAGATAGAGACAGACACAGATAGAGATAGAGACAGACACAGATAGAGATAGAGACAGACACAGATAGAGATAGAGACAGACACAGATAGAGATAGAGACAGACACAGATAGAGATAGAGACAGACACAGATAGAGATAGAGACAGACACAGATAGAGACAGACACAGATAGAGATAGAGACAGACACAGATAGAGATAGAGACAGACACAGATAGAGATAGAGACAGACACAGATAGAGATAGAGACAGACACAGATAGAGATAGAGACAGACACAGATAGAGATAGAGACAGACACAGATAGAGATAGAGACAGACACAGATAGAGATAGAGACAGACACAGATAGAGATAGAGACAGACACAGATAGAGATAGAGACAGACACAGATAGAGATAGAGACAGACACAGATAGAGATAGAGACAGACACAGATAGAGATAGAGACAGACACAGATAGAGATAGAGACAGACACAGATAGAGATAGAGACAGACACAGATAGAGATAGAGACAGACACAGATAGAGATAGAGACAGACACAGATAGAGATAGAGACAGACACAGATAGAGATAGAGACAGACACAGATAGAGATAGAGACAGACACAGATAGAGATAGAGACAGACACAGATAGAGATAGAGACAGACACAGATAGAGATAGAGACAGACACAGATAGAGATAGAGACAGACACAGATAGAGATAGAGACAGACACAGATAGAGATAGAGACAGACACAGATAGAGATAGAGACAGACACAGATAGAGACAGACACAGACAGAGATAGAGACAGACACAGATAGAGATAGAGACAGACACAGATAGAGATAGAGACAGACACAGATAGAGATAGAGACAGACACAGATAGAGATAGAGACAGACACAGATAGAGATAGAGACAGACACATATAGAGATAGAGACAGACACAGATAGAGATAGAGACAGACACAGATAGAGATAGAGACAGACACAGATAGAGATAGAGACAGACACAGATAGAGATAGAGACAGACACAGATAGAGATAGAGACAGACACAGATAGAGATAGAGACAGACACAGATAGAGATAGAGACAGACACAGATAGAGATAGAGACAGACACAGATAGAGACAGACACAGATAGAGACAGACACAGATAGAGACAGACACAGATAGAGACAGACACAGATAGAGACAGACACAGATAGAGACAGACACAGATAGAGACAGACACAGATAGAGACAGACACAGATAGAGACAGACACAGATAGAGACAGACACAGATAGAGACAGACACAGATAGAGACAGACACAGATAGAGACAGACACAGATAGAGACAGACACAGATAGAGACAGACACAGATAGAGACAGACACAGATAGAGACAGACACAGATAGAGACAGACACAGATAGAGACAGACACAGATAGAGACAGACACAGATAGAGACAGACACAGATAGAGACAGACACAGATAGAGACAGACACAGATAGAGACAGACACAGATAGAGACAGACACAGATAGAGACAGACACAGATAGAGACAGACACAGATAGAGACAGACACAGATAGAGACAGACACAGATAGAGACAGACACAGATAGAGACAGACACAGATAGAGACAGACACAGATAGAGACAGACACAGATAGAGACAGACACAGATAGAGACAGACACAGATAGAGACAGACACAGATAGAGACAGACACAGATAGAGACAGACACAGATAGAGACAGACACAGATAGAGACAGACACAGATAGAGACAGACACAGATAGAGACAGACACAGATAGAGACAGACACAGATAGAGACAGACACAGATAGAGACAGACACAGATAGAGACAGACACAGATAGAGACAGACACAGATAGAGACAGACACAGATAGAGACAGACACAGATAGAGACAGACACAGATAGAGACAGACACAGATAGAGACAGACACAGATAGAGACAGACACAGATAGAGACAGACACAGATAGAGACAGACACAGACACAGATAGAGACAGACACAGATAGAGACAGACACAGATAGAGACAGACACAGATAGACAGATGCCGAGAGCGACACAGAGAGACACTTAGATAAATAAACAAAAATATTAAAGAAACAACTTTGCAAATCTGGAATCTGTCATCACATGAGGAGAGAGGGATGGAAACCTTGCCAAGAGAAACATGCACACGCAGCACACAAAATGAAACCCATGGTTTTCGAACAGGCGACACGTGTTGCGACTTAATTTTGCAATTACAACGATTTGTGTTGAGCTTTGCTGTGTAAGGGAACAGTGTCTGAAATTGTGTCGACAAAGCAATCATTCCATGACAATGAGCCACAACCATTCAAAACCATAATTACAGATACAGTCAAATCCTCCGTTAAACCGAAATCACATTCCTGGTGAAACTAATATTCCATGAACTTTTAAATCTTTGGAAGTCCTTGGTGTCCTTGCGTTTTATACCTATCCTGCCTCCCCCCAGGCCCTCTCCCTCCCACACATCTCCCGATGTCCCTGCTCTCAAATGTTGTGTTTGTGTGCTTCCTCCCCTTCTCTCCCCATCTTGTCGACCGCTCCCCTTTTTATATACTTTGTTTGCTTGTTTGCTTGATTTGTTTGTTCGATAAATGTTAGCACTTTCACGAGCCTCGACTCTGTATACAAAAAAAAAAAAAAAAAAAAATCCAACAAAATTATATGTCACCCATTATTACACTGATTAATGCTCAATAATAGCATGATATTATTCCCAAAAAACTTTGAAATTGACAAGACAGTTTGGCACCCACCTTCCTCCAACAGGAATGAATATTAACCACATCACTAGCACCACGCGCGAGTTGAGGAAGTGAGGTACAAATCACCCATACATGTTACTCCACATGCTAAGCGAAAAGCGCGGTTAAGCAATTTGCTCACTTTGTCAGTCTGTCTACAGACGTCAGTCTATGATCGATGAACAACTCAGTTTAAATTGAACGTTACATTTTCAACATGAATTGGAACACAAACCTGCAGTTTAGCAGTATTTTGGCAAATTGGACGGAATATTTTGGATTGGAAAGATTGGATTTTGGCAAATTGGACGGACGGCAAGGTAAAAATTTTTTAACTCTGTCTGGTAATCAAACAAAATTTTAAATCATGCCAAACAGCTACTATTTTTAAGGACGTCATAAAAGACAAACAGGCACGAAGAACTAACTTAACGTGTTAAATAAGGTGGTGTAAAAGGTGCATCGACGGTGGTAAGACCATGTTCGGAATATGCAAAGCAAAATCTCAAAAGACCCTTCCCATGTCCCTTTTCTCAAGACTGCGGGTGAACGTGTTCAACGAACTCCCGAGTTCTCCAGTTTTCATTCAGATCCATCTTCACAGATAATCGGGCTGGGTGTCGGCACTCACTGAACACAAAAATAGTGCCATTGATGCATCTTTCCTTTAAAACTAGTCCAACGCTCGCAATATTGAAATAAATGGACCCTGGCAGTATCCTACAATGCATTGCGGTAAACATGCAATTTGGTCAGTGCGCATTGGATCACACTTCAAGTCTGGTCTCCTATATATACCACCCCTGATATTAACTCAACCTGGGAATTCTTCCAGGGAAAGCTGCTCTGCCTTCTGCACAGCTCCGCCCTATCTCGTATCCAATTATCCTACCCTTCTTCCTGCCCATGGTACACTCAATCATGTGATGAGGCATTTGCTCTGAAACAGCTTGGCAAATCTAACCAAAGGCAATCTCAGCTCATTCCAAAAAGCCCACAAGTGTGCGTCCACCCTCAGCAGAGCCAGAAAACAACTGCTGTACCGTCCAATGTCAATATTGAACTTTCAAACCTGCCTCCCTCCTCCAAAACCAGGTGGCGCCACGTCAAGTGCGTCTCTGAGGCGTGGTCCCCATTGATCCCTTCCTATGGCACCACAGCCGACTCCGCTCGAGAGATGGCCGAATGCCTCAATTCTGTGTTTGCTTCCCATTGTGTCCCGAACCCCTCACTCTCAGTACCCATCCTTCCCTGTCATACGCAAATGCTCCTCGATTCTGTGTCTTTTTCACCTGAGTAGGTGGAGAAGGTTCTTTGAACCCGCTGACTCTGCGATCGGACAGGACAACATCAGCTCACGTGTCTGAAAAACCTGCTCTACTGGTCTTGCACATCCTCTATTTTTACCCTGCCACCCTAGGCCATTCATCTTCCATCTGGTTTGGAAATTTGCTAAAATCACCGCATTAAATAAAAAGGTGCAAAAATTGATCCCCTCAACTACAAACGTATCAGCTCACCTCCAATCATCAGCAAGGTAATGGAATCTATAATCACAGTTGATATGAAATCCTTCCTTTTCTCAATAAGCCTAATCTCAGGTCACTCCACCTTGGACATGCTGCTTTTACTCGCCAACCATAGATGGTGCCCTCCATAATCAGAGATCAGGGTCGTCTTACTCTCTCTGGACATATCTCGTGCTTTCGATACAACCTGGCATCCCACCCTTGCTCTCCAAACTCTGTCTGCATCATCCAAGGCCTACTCCACCCATGGCTTACTGACTTCCTCTACTCTCGTAGCTAACGTGCGGCACCTCGGCTGAATCCTTTAATCTCCTCTCCCTGTCGAGGCTGGAGTGCCCCAAGGCAAGGCAGTGTTGTGGGCCCAGTACCTTTCCTGATCTTCAACAACGATCTCCCCGACTCTCTGGGAATTCCTCAATCTTAATCTATTTACTGATGACTCCACCCTCTGCCGTGACACCCCTTAACCTTCAGACCGGCAAGCTGCAACCTCTTCCCTCTTCAGACTTTAAAATCACAAACTGGTCAAACGTCTTTTAACCCTGACAATTCCCACACTATCACCATCACCATCTCTCTCCAAAAGGACCGTCTGGCACCCACTCTCCCCCACCCCCAGTCTACTTTGTTAACAATTCTCTTGAACAAGTTCAGTCATTCAAACTCCTGGGGATCTTTCTCGGGAAAACTGCATTTCAAAGCTGGCCTCCAAAGCTAGCCGTCAACTGAGCATCCTACGTCGTACAAAGTCCTCTCACCTCGAGACCGGCTCATCAGGCTCACACCTTGCTCAGTTTGACGACCTGGAAACCAAGGTCTTCAAGATTATTTGAATCATTCATGATGAAGCTCAAAGTCTATGGGCCTACGAGTTTGCCATCGCAGACAGGTCCGTGGTCTCTCTCTCCTCAAACACGTCCTTTCTGGTCTTGCACCCCTCTGCTCTTTCCCTTCTTTGTCTCTCCCTTCCCTCTCCTGCCCCCAGGGGCAAGGCACACGGTCTACCTGCAACCCCCTTCTCATGAAATTACCTAAATCCAGCATCATTGCTCACCTCCACTCATTTGTTCCTCTTTTTTGTTTTTTGCACCCATGAAACAAACTTTCACCTTCTCTTCAATCCCATTCTGCGCTCAGGTCTTCAGCACAACTGTTCACCACAGTCTCAGCTAATCCCCCATCAAAAATTTTGTTTTTTTTACCCCCAATAAACCAAACACCCACACATCCCCAAACTTCCCATTTTAATTTCCTGAGAATTTGTTGCTGTATGCAAGTTATCCATATGGACCACACGTCCTCCGCTACCCCTCATCCTCATCTCCATCTATTTTTGTCATTCACCCTTGCTGTTGGCATCTTCCCTTCCTGCTGTTCCTTTTTCTTCTGTCGTGTCCTGATCCATTCTGTTATAGGTTTTGTATGAGCCTCGACATAGAAGAAAATACCGGTGTAATTAAATTTAAAAAAATTAAAGAATAGAAGGCATGATCAGAAGCAAGAAAAATCAACGTCACTATACAGTATACAGTATAGAACAATGATGGCAAGTGGTATGTAACATTTGTAAGTACAGGAACGGGTTTAAAACCGCAATGGAAAGATCGTATCGTGCTGGGAACATCAATCGATCCAGCCCATTAATTCTGGGGAAAAAAATCGATTTCAGTCAATCAAAACGTCCCAAATGGAGCAGTGGGTCGTACAGTGCACGTGTCAAGTCGCCCATTGACAAAGCAAATAAAATAAATAAATAAATAAGGCAAATCGATCATTCACTTTTTGAGACGCGTTCTGCACGTTGGACTATTACGTCATCACCAGAAAGGAGAAAGCATTGACGTCAGCTTGCGGTCTCTATGGCAAGTTCTAGAAGCAATAAAGTAATAAAAGACCGTAATCGTTTATCGAACCATACACTTGGACAAATAAAAGAAAATGCTTTATTTTCAAATCGAACTGAATTTTTTTTAAGGAGTTGCGCTTTGCCGCCACTTCCGCCATTCGGGATTACGTCATGCTCACCACGTGACGCAAACACCCGTTTATTTAATATTTCATTGACCCGTCGCTCCGCATTACGGACTTACGGCCCCAGCGCGGTTGGTGACCTCACTGAATGTATAGGATCGGAACGAACACTTCTCGGTCAATCACAACCAGGGTCATGTTGTAAAGACAACATGGGTCTTTACAGATGGATCCGAGCATCATCCACGTTCACGAACCTCCCTCCACACAGTCCCAAAGAACGACCGTCGGCAAAAACAACTTACCTGGAATCTCAGTGATCACAGACGTGCTCGTAACTCAGACGTGCTCGGAACTCAGTCGTAACTCAGAATCTCAGTGCTCGTAACGACGCCCGACTCCGATAGAAATGTCTCTAGACATGAAGAATAAACCGAATATAAATGATCTGTATCATTCCTTCCAACGCTGCGGCGACTCGCAGCACTATGTCGACGCCCTAGCGTCAGTCTGAGGTAAGAACAACAACCACAAGCGAGAGAACAGGCAATCAACAGGTGCCGCCACGGACTCTGTATGTATGCCACGCCCCGTATGTACGTCACGACCAATAGGCATGTCCTGCGCGATGTTCGCGTTCTGATGGCCCCGCCCAGTGCAGCCGGCGATCCTGATTAGTGCGATGTCCCCATCAAAGTAAAACTGCTTTTTTTTTTGTAAACTTTTCATAGTTCCCGGCTTCCCGTCCCCGCATCGCTGTCGCCGTACACGATCCAAGGATAACCTTTGGTTTAGACTTTCAGTTTGCGATAACGACTACAATTTGATGTACAAAACGAGTTGCAGAAAACGGAAGAAGAAATTTAAACCTTAACGAGAGCAGAGTCGTTGGCCTCGCCATCGCAATCCGCACGCTTCCCACCGAAGGCAACGGTGAAAGATTGCAAAAAGTTCCACCAGGAATAACGCAATATCAAATTCTGAATAAAAATAAATAAATCTTCCGACAGTCTTCAATTTGAATAACGTTGCACATCAGGATTTTGTAGAAGAAGAAGAAACAAGTACACATACATTCAAAGTACACCGCCCCATGCCAAATAATTAAATATGCTGCAGCGCGGCATTGCCGGGGCGCCTCCGGCGCCCGGCAATACCGCAGTGCAGCTCATTGAGGCTGCATTGGGAGGGAGAGGTGTACACTAATTGATTGATTAATTGTATAATTAAAATCAATAAAAGGTTATCACAAAATATTTTCATAATCAATTGGCTAATCGCATAACTAAACCACTAGTGCTTCATCCGAAGATGTATCTTTTAGAAATTTAATTAAATAAGTCATTTATAAAAAATTAAATAATTAATTGATTACTCAATAAATAATTAATAGATGAAATGATTAATCAATAAATCAAAAATATCCTTGATAGCCACATCACTTGGTCACTCATGTCCAAATATTAGCTTCCCAGCTCAAAAGGTGCCTGAGATATTGGCCAAATGAGAAAGAAAATAAATAAATGATTAATAATGAAAATAAATAAATAATAATCATAAAAAAATTAAATTATTAATCAATTTGGTCAGAGAACACATAAACTACCACTATTTCATCAGAATCTGTAACTTAAAAAAAAAAATTTTTTTGTCATTAATCGAATAATTAAATAATTAATCGATTAATTGATTAATTAATAAATCAAAAATATCCTTTGCAGCCAAATCACCTGGTCATTGGCATGTCCAAATATCAGCTTCCTAACTCAAAAGGTGCCTGAGTTAATGGTCAGAAGAGAAAGGAAATTTGATTAATTAAATAAGTACTTAATTAATCGCTAATAATTAAATAACTCCTCAATTTATTGATTAATCCCAAAAAAAAAAATATCGTTTTTGAGAAAGGACTTGCTCACTACTGTGCCGAAATTT
Source organism: Myxine glutinosa (assembly GCF_964187855.1). Classification (NCBI taxonomy): domain Eukaryota; kingdom Metazoa; phylum Chordata; class Myxini; order Myxiniformes; family Myxinidae; genus Myxine; species Myxine glutinosa. The sequence goes on from NC_136266.1 coordinate 147,072,171, forward strand.
CAGCTTCCTAGCTCAAAGGATGGCTGAGATATCGCCCGGACAACCAAGAAAGAAAACAAACAAGTACACATACATTCAAAGTACACCGCCCCATGCCAAATAATTAAATATGCTGCAGCGCGGCATTGCCGGGGCGCCTCCGGCGCCCGGCAATACCGCAGTGCAGCTCATTAAGGCTGCATTGGGAGGGAGAGGTGTACACTAATTGATTGATTAATTGTATAATTAAAATCAATAAAAGATTATCACAAAATATTTTCATAATCAATTGGCTAATCGCATAACTAAACCACTAGTGCTTCATCCGAAGATGTATCTTTTAGAAATTTAATTAAATAAGTCATTTATAAAAAATTAAATAATTAATTGATTACTCAATAAATAATTAATCGATTAATCAATAAATAATTAATAGATGAAATGATTAATCAATAAATCAAAAATATCCTTGATAGCCACATCACTTGGTCACTTATGTCCAAATATTAGCTTCCCAGCTCAAAAGGTGCCTGAGATATTGGCCAAATGAGAAAGAAAATAAATAAATGATTAATAATGAAAATAAATAAATAATAATCATAAAAAAATTAAATTGGTAATCAATTTGGTCAGAGAACACATAAACTACCACTATTTCATCAGAATCTGTAACTTAAAAAAAAAAAAATTTTGGGTCATTAATCGAATAATTAAATAATTAATCGATTAATTGATTAATTAATAAATCAAAAATATCCTTTGCAGCCAAATCACCTGGTCATTGGCATGTCCAAATATCACCTTCCTAACTCAAAAGGTGCCTGAGTTAATAATGGTCAGAAGAGAAATGAAATTTAATTAATTAAATAAGTACTTAATTAAACGCTAATAATTAAATAACTCCTCAATTAATTGATTATTCAAAAAACAAAAAATACCGTATTTGACAAAGGACTTGCTCACTACTGTGCCGAAATTTCAGCTTCCTAGCTCAAAGGATGGCTGAGATATCGTCCGGACAACCAAGAAAGAAAACAAACAAACAAGAAAACAAGAAAACAAACAAGAAACCAGAGTGAAAACTGAGTACTCTCTTTCAGCGTGCGTCACTGCCGAGCCCCCTTTGGTGCCCGGCAATGACGATTTGCAATGCCTGGAGATGGCATAGGAAAGGAGCGGTGTACAACAAGAAAGCAAGAAACCAGAGTGAAAACTGAGTACTCTCTTTCAGCGTGCGTCACTGCCGAGCCCCCTTTGGTGCCCAATGACGATTTGCAATGCCTGGAGATGGCATAGGAAAGGAGCGGTGTACAACAATATAAAAACAAGAAAGACGTCGCACAGAGCCCGAAGCTTGTGAAATCCCGAAAACATATTTGACCTTAGAAATAATTGGTTGTTGATTTCAATGACCAAACATGCAAATCCTCTTCAAATTTCAAGTCAACCGGATGGAAAATAAGGATTTTAGAAATGCGGCCTATATTGACCTTTTGGTCTAGGTTGACCTTTTGGCCTATGCTAATGTCAAAAATAGTTGGTGGTTGAGTTCAGTTAGCTGAGCTGAAAATTTTATTCAAATTTCAAGTCAATCGGATGAAAGTTGAGGATTTTAGAAATTTGGCCGATGTTGACCTTTTGACATTTATGCCAAAAACAAAATTAGTGGTTGAATTCAATGGCCACACTGCAGCTGGATTTTCTTTGTCTTTATAAGTGTCTCTCCCTCTGCTTACATTTCAATATCAGACATCATCTTGTGTAGATTAACTTGACATCAGAATATATATGACATGGCAAACTCTGCTAAGCATCAATCCTCCATCTTCTAGTGATTTTGGTCTGGCAGCAACCTTACCAAAATACCTATTTGATATATATCATTTCAGCTGTGGCTTCAAGATTCTTCCACTGTCATGGTCATCGGGCATGCTGGTGTTGACACTCTTCTTCAATGGTATAGAGAGCACTCTATATATACCAATTCTTGGGCACTCACTTCATTGTGAGTAAATACATACTTATATCACATACCTACATACATCCACACATACGCACATACATACACACATAAATACGTAAAACATACATAAATACATACACACATGCAAACACACATAAATACATACACACATAAATACACACACACACACAAAACACACACACACACACACACACACACACACACACACACACACACAAACATAGACACACACATAGACACACACATAGACACACACACACACACACACACATACACACACACACACATAGATAAAAGTAAGTACACCCGTTGTAAAGTTTTGACTTTTTCAACATATTTCAACATACAGCTATTTGATCTTCATTTCAACAATATTGATAGATGAAGGTGATATAATATAACAAATATCATGAAACATTTACATTTTGTAGTCCATTGTATAATTTAAATAAACATAAATGCAAATTTCGCATGTGGGAAAAGTAAGTACACCCTTGGCACTAATAGGTGGTGTTGCCCCCTTTGGCAGAAACGACCTCAAGGAGGCGTTTCTTATAACTATCTACCAGTCTCTGACATCGACTGGGAGAATTTTTTGCCCACTCCTCCATGCAGAATTATTTCAGCTGTGCGATGTTTGAGGGGTTTCTTGCATACACAGCTCATTTCAAATCCCCCCACAACATCTCGATGGGATTTAGATCCGGGCTTTGACTTGGCCATTCCAGAACCCGCCATTTCTTTCTTTTCAGCCATTCCTTGGTGGATTTACTGGTATGTTTAGGGTCATTGTCATGTTGCAAGGTCCACCTTCGGTTGAGCTTCAACTTTCCGACAGATGGCCTCACATTATCCTCAAGCACCCTCTCGTACAATGAAAAATTCATAGTGGATTCTATGATGGTGAGCTGCCCAGGCCCTGATGCAGCAAATCTGCCCCAAACCATAATACAGACTTGGCATTTAATATGGAATATTTTTTTTGTGGGGGTGAACTTACTTTTCAAGATGTCTTAGAACCAAAAGTTCATTGGAATTATGTTGAAATTATTCTAGATTTTGTTAATGTGACCTTTAAAAGAAACAAAAACCACATTTGACATTTCGAAACAAAAAAATTGATCCTTGAAAGTGATGTAAACTCATATCAAACTCAATTCATGCACAGCACTGTGTTAAACTTCTGTACGTTTTCCAGAAATATCTCTTTATTTTGCACATTAGCCAAAAAATTTTTTAACAAAAACAAAAGTTAAATTACGACTGGAATTACGGACAGTAAAATTACAGTTCAGTACTTCGTGTAACCCCCACTAGCATTCAGGAGAGCGCGTACACGTCTAGGCATGCTATTCACGAGATTTGCCAAAGTTTGGACAGGAATCGCTTGCCATGCAGTGACAATAGCCTGCTGCAATTCACCCACAGAGGTCGGCTGCTGGTCCAAGTGGTCGATTTGACGCGTTAATTTTGCCCACAAGTTCTCTATCGGATTCATATCCGGGGACATGGCAGGCCTCTCCATATGCTCTACACCACGGTCAGCAAGAAAGTGTCAGCATGCGAGCACGATGAGGCCGTGCATTGTCACCTTGGAAGACAAAGTTTCCTCGAAAGGCTGCACGAGCAAATGGAAGCAATGTTTCTTCAAGAATGGCCCTGTACTTGAACTGGTTCAGGTTTCCATTCAGAACAACCAGGTCAGTTTTGCCCCCTGCATGAAAAGCAGCGCAACGGTCACCCCACCACCTCCAGCTTGGACTCTTGGCACTATACAATCTTTGTTGTAGGCGTCATGCACTTGTCTGCGCACTCGGACGCGGCCATCTTGACGATAGACCAGAAATCTAGACTCATCACTGAAGATCACGTGATTCCAGTGTCCTGGCTGCCATTGACGGTGCCCTCTGGCCCACTGCAATCGGCGCTGGCGGTGTTGTCCTGTCAGGCGTGGCTTTCTCAGGGGACGCCTGGCACGATAGCCTGCTTGAACCAGTCGTTGGTTGACTAGCCTTCTGGATACAGGCACATTTGTCAGTTGCTGCCACTCAGCCCTAAGCCGATTAGCTGACTTGGTACGGCCATTGCGGACTAACCGGTGCAGCTGGCGATCATCCCTCCTTGTGGTTCTGCGGGGACGTCCTGGCCTCGGTATTGGAGTAGGGACACCCCTCTGAGCATTTCGTTTCAGGATCTTTGACACCTGACCTTGAGTGATGCCATACTGCTGAGCAATAGCACGCTGTTTCATGCCGTAATTTCGTAAAGTCACCACTCCATGACAAACAACATTGTCGAGTTGACAGACCATCTCCAGAGGAAGCGGCAATAACTTTTGTAGACGTGCAGCAGTTGTTTTCCACTAATACAGAACTCAACAACCCTTGTATACCCGACTGTGAAGCCAATCATCAAATGCACCTGTCCGTACATTTTGCCACGCCACCTGTGATATAATCCTGTTGTTGACTTCTTGCTGTGACAGACAATCAGTGACATGGTTCTTTTAACAAATAAATCGCCAAAGTGTAAAAGAAACTCACCAGATTGATATACTGAGTTAAGAAAGTAAACCCAAGTCAAGAAAAAAAAAAATTCCATATTAAATGCCGAGTCTGTATTTCCACCACCATAATTTACAGTTGGTAGGTTCTTATGGTCAAATGCTGTCTTTGGTTTTCACCAAACATGTCTTCTGGTACTGTGGCCAAATAGCTCTACCTCTGATTCATCTTTCCACAGCACATTGTTCCAGAAGTGCTGGTCTTTGCAGAGGTGTTCATTGGCAAACTTTAGTCTTGCCCTGATGTTCTTTCTGGACAGCAAAGGTTTCCTCCTGGTACACCTCCAATGTAGATCAAATTTGTGCAGCCCCTTTCTAATGGTAGACTCGTGCACTTTGACATCAACATTGGCAAGAGCTACCTGTAGGTCCCGTGATGACATTCTGGGGTTCTTAGAGACTTCTTTCAGCATCTTGCGGACTGCTCTCGGGCTGAATTTGCTGGGGCGGCCTGGCCTGAACAAGTTGGCAGTTGTTTGGAATCTTCTCCACTTGTAGATGATCTTCCGGACAGTCGAATGATTGCTTTCAAATTGTTTGGAGATCTTTTTAAATCCCTTCCCAGACTCATAGGCATCTATAACCTTCTTTCTGAAGGCATCAGAGAGCTCTTTTGATCTAGGCATGGTGACGCCGCACACTTCAACAACAAAGAGCAAACCAAACTAAATGTCTGAGGTTTAAATAAGACAGGTTCCTCCAAGATCCTCTCTAACGATGTTCTAATCATTTGCACCTGAGCTGGTGCACCTGATTCTAATTTTAGGTATTTGAAGTAGCGATAAATGTAGGGGTGTACTTACTTTTTCCAAATGCGAAATTTGCATTTATGTTTATTTAAATTATACAATGGACTACAAAATGTAAATGTTTCATGATATTTGTTATATTATATCACCTTTATCTGTCAATATTGTTGAAATGAAGATCAAATATCTGGATGTTGAAATATGATGAAAAAGTCAAAACTTTGTATGGGGTGTCCTTACTTTTTCACGTGACTGTATATACACACATACAAACATATACACATAAATATATAAACACAAATACATACATACATAAATACATACACACATACATACATGATACATACACACATACATAAATAAAAACATACACACATACATACATCATACATACATACATACACACACATATATGCATACATACACACATACATGCATACATACACACATACACATAAATATATAAACACAAATACATGCATACATAAATACATACATGATACATACATACACACATACATGATACATACATGCACATATACACACATACATACATGATACATACATACATACATACATACATACACACATACATACATTCATACATGATACATACATACATACACACATACATTCATACATGATACATACATACATACAAATTGTAACCCTCACCAAAGGAATAAGGCAGCCAACCAAACCTTCTTTCCCAAGAAGGAATTTGTGACGACTGCGCAGCATCAGGATAGTTGATTGTCGTTGAACACTCTCGTATTATCTGAGACTGACAGCACCCACTGATACGTTTCAACCTGCACAATGGTGTCGCCACAGGCCAGGCCTTCACTTGACTACCCCGGGATTTGCCAAAGGAAGACGTCATTCCCAAAGACGACTGTCAGGCTGTCAGGTTTCATTGACAAAGTTGTGCAGAAAATGTAACTCAATGACGTTTGATTAAACGCTCAAATCAAATGCTTCCTGCTTCCTCAAAGCTTCAAAGAAGCCCACGTTTCTCTCTCCGAGCATGCAGAGCACTCATTCCCATTTTGTACATGGCTTGGGGCAGCCCGGGTTCAAACAGGGCCGAGGTTGGGTTGAGTTGATGTATTCGGAAATGTCTGAACCTCACCCTGTTTAATTCCTTTTTGGAAAAGCACCATCGTCATAGGATCTGAAGTCATCCTGTGTCAACTTGTTCAAGAACCAGATTTTTTTTTTTTTTGTATACTGAATCGAGGCTCGTGAAAGAGCTGACATTTACTTCACAAACAAATCAACCAGACAAACAAAATATATAAAAAGAGAGAGAGCGGAAGACAAGAGAAGGGGAAGCACACAAACACTTGAGAGCACACAACATTTAAGAGCAGGGAGATGTGTGGGAGGGAGAGGGCTTGGGGGAGGAGGCGTGGGAAGGGGGGGGGGGGTGGGAGAAGTATAAAACACAAGGACACCAAGGACTTCCAAGACAGAAGTTGGTATTTCAAAAAAGTGGCATTGGGGTGAAATTAGCGGGGGTAGAAAAGATCAAGGTTTTGGAAGGGGGAAGATAAGAGATGGTGGTGAACAGCTGTTTTAAAGACCTGGAGGGTGGAGTGGGATTGAAGAGAGTGAGGGAGTTTGTTCCAGAGGTGGGAGAAAAGAGGAATGAAGGAGTGAAGGTGAGCAGAGTCTTGATTTTGGCAGTTTAACCAAAAGAGGGTTGCAGGCAGATCTTGTGCGACCTGTAGGAATATTTGCGGGACAGAGCCCAGAGAGAGCTGGGGGGGGGGGGGGGCAAGGCCAGAGAGGAGTCGGTAGAAGACGGGAAATGGAGGAAGCATGCTTCAAATCTGTTTCCACTTTAATTTTAACCCTCCCTTTTTATGTCATGCAGTACAGGGTATGTATGCACAGAATACTGTGACGTAAAAGGCGTCATAATTCATCCAAGGGAGCACGAGCATTATGATGAAAGTAACAAAGACTGGTTACTCCCTCCTCCGGTATGATAGACCTGAGCCTCATCCTGGTGGTGGAGTTACACTGCACATAAAAACTCTATTTCTCACTCTCCGTGTACTGCTCTTACCACCTCCCAAACCCCATGAGTACCCCTAGCTACGGCTTCCTCTCCGCTTCCACCTTTTCTTCATATGTGTGTTGTACCGTCCACCAAGCAGTGATGACTCCATCTACATCTCGCTGTCTGACAACATGGACCAACTTCTATCCACTCATCTCAACTCTCTCTTCTTGTGAAGTGAAGGGATACAGACTCCTTCAAAGCCGAGATGTAAATCTGTGCGGGCAGCCCGAGTAGCCGGAATGTGTGCCAAAAAGAATAAAGACTGCACCTTCTCCAGTAACGAGTAATAATAGCTCAACCTCACATTGCGACTGAAATAAAAGGCTGAAGAGGTTCTGCATGGCCAAAAACCAACAAGAATTAGGCTCCATACGAACAGAAGACATTGAAATTACGTGATCGGTGTGGTAGTATAAATTTTTACTTGTAACTAGTTATGAGATTGGTGAGTGAACCAATGAGTGGTTCGTAAGAATGTCAGGAATGTACCTCGGAACATGGAACCTGGGAGTCCTTTTGTTCACCTTGTCATGGCCCCGGGCTAGAGCACATTCCTAGGCTTTCACTATTGTGAAGCAAATGTAGCATTGGAGGAACTCCCAGCAGGAGGGGATGGTTGTCAACGCCTGGGGGGGGGGGGTGAGCTGGTGCCGGTGAGGCGACCGAGTAACGTTTGCGGAGAACGGATTAGGATTAGCGCAGAGAGGATTAAGATTTCTGTGACCATAAAACGTGAACAACGTCCTGGGAGGAACAGACTTGTCACCAGAAGCTCTGACCTACGGAACCGAACCCTGTGAACAGCGCTGAGAGAGGACCGGCCAAAGAAAGAAGAACCAACGACTTGAATTACCAATCCGTTTAGCTATTGTAGTCTTTATTGAATTGAAACAAGTGACTTAGTAATTATAATAAATCCTTACTTTATAAAGCTGTTTCGGTCATATTGGAGTCTCCTGAGTCTTAACACATTCTCCAACTTGGTGACTACCGTACGGGGATCAAGTGGACATCGACAAAGGTCATTAAAGGTAAGCGTGGCTTCTTGTGGATTGTCCATTATGATGTATGAACCTGTGTTTAGTTATTTTGTATATATATGGCGAAAGTGGTGTTTGGGCGTCTCAACAATGCACTATTGGTGCAGGAAAGCCCTCAGAAGGAAGATATAGATGAGACCCTTTGGCTCCGGTGCTGTGCTCGCGACACAAAGATCCATTTGAGTTGGTCGAGGGTGCTGGGTAAAAAAAACAAACCACAAAGAACCATTGTTGAGCTGGAACTCCCTGGTGCTGTGGACTATACTACCCAAAGAACCATTTCTGTATGATTAAGATGTATTTTGAGGTACCTTGTGAATAAATGTAATGATGTAACGATTTTAACGATTGTCCGAGGTAACGTCCTGCAAAATGTCTGCTCGTTCTTTTTTTGGAGTCGTAATTCTGTTGAATTCTCATTACAATGCGGAATTTAGTATGCTGGTAGTGATCGAGATCCTGGATGGCGATTTAGCAATGGTGATTGGGCGAACGAAATCACGGATGGGACATCGACAAGGATTTTAAGCCATCATTTGAGTTTAACGATTTCTGTAAATACGTATTTTTCCTGCGCTGTGTAATTCTTCTGACACGCGCCACTAAGAAACGCGCCACTGATGTGCGGGAAGCGAATGTTTGCCTGCATTCGCCTGTGTAATTAAGACTGCGTCTTTGCAAAGATTCGTGCGTAGTCGCACGAATACGCTGGTTATTAAGGGCCTTACTGTGTACTGGGAGCAAATGGACCATGAGTGCACCATGGGACGATTTGCTTCCGAGTCGTGTAAGGCCTGTACACTCGTTTACACACTCGTACACTTGTGTAGCACTTGCAACGTACCTTTGAGTTGCCCGCCCAAATGGTAGAGGACTCGCTTGGCGTGCGAGAGACGGCGGGAAATGGAGATATATATATTTTTTTTCTTCCAATTTGTGGTATCGCGACAAAACGGCTTATATCTTTGGAACGGCCAGTTGGATTTAGACAAATTAAACGAAATTGTGTAGAACAAAACCGTGGGTCCAAGGTAAGGGGGGGGGGGGGAAAGGTGGAGGAGAGGGGGAAAATTTTTCCCGCCAATTTTTCCCACCATTTCTTATAACACCTATAACTCGTTCGATCAACATATAAATTAATGACAGACAACGCCATCTCATGCCGGTCCAGAATTATTATGAAAGATGGCGATTGGATGAAAATTGCATACCGACGCGCCCAGGGTAAAATCGGTCATTGTCCCTCATTTCCATTCCGGCTACCTGTCTCTTGCTCCCGCTCCTTCTCCCTCCCCTCGCTGTTCCCCCCTTCCCCCCTCACTCCTCTGTGCCCCCCCCTCCCACCCCCTCCCCGCCCTCTAGTTCCCATTGGCGGACGTTTTGCGAGAAGCAAAGCGTTTTGCGGGAAGCTTCCAGGAAGCAAAACCAGTGCTGTTGTTTTTTTTGTGTTTTTCCTCTGCTCCCTGTGCTCGCATTGCTGTACGTTAGTTATTTCACTTGGGTTGAGGCTCATATATCATGACTAGCTGAGGTACCCGGCTTCGCCCGGGTTGAATAAAAAGAATTGGTGGTTCAATTTCAGTGACCTGATATGCAAATCCTCTAATTTCTTTCTTGTTTATTTTCAGTTAATTGTTGTTGAAGATGGGTTTTTACACTGCACTCACAAAGCGAAAAACAGGGTTAAATGATCGTTTGCATGCGTACGTGTGGCGTACGTGCGTGTCTGCATTTTTGTACACTGTGCTTTCCTATGCCATCTCCAGGCATTGCAAACTTGCAACTCCAGGCATCGTCATTGCAACTCCAGGCATCATCATTGCTGGGCACCGAAGGGGGCTCGGCAGTGGCGCATGCTGAAAGGGAATACTCAGTTTCACTCTGGTTACCTCTGCCACTAAAGTTGGATGGAGGTTATGCTTTCACCACTGTCTGTCTGTCCGTTTATCAACAAGATATCTCAAAAAGTTGTGGACGGATTCGGACGAAATTTGTCGGACAGATAGCATGGGTGACACGGACGAAATGATTGGATTTTGGTGAAGACCCAGATTCGGATCCGGCTACGAGAATTTTTAAAAGTGATTCTTCACCATCGAGAGATCGGGTGAAAAGTGATTTATAAATGACTTATTTAATTAAATTCCTAAAAGATACATCTTCGGATGAAGCACTTGTGGTTTACTTATGCTATTAGCCAATTGATTAAGAAAATATTTTGTGATAATCTTTTATTGAGTTTAATTATACAATTAATCAATCAATTAGCATACACCTCTCCCTCCCAAAGGCAGCCTCTATGAGGCGCCCCGGCAATGCCGCGCTGAAGGATATTTAATTATTTGGCATGGGGGCAATGTACTTTGAATGTATCTGTACTTGTTAGAGGACCATAGCTCACGTTTTGTGGCGGCCATGTTGGATTTAGTGAAAATCTTTTTTAAATCTATCTCCTCTTTCATTTTTGACCTATTGAGTTGAAACTTGGCACACATATACTACACCCCAAGGTGAAGAACGCTCTTTTCTCTGAACTGTTTATTTTTGATTAATTAGTCTACGGCGCACTAATTTTAAAAAGTGCTGACTCTGCATTTATTTTATGTAAGTAATATTGTGATGCCATGAACTTGGTATCGACCTGCAGGCCAAACCGTTGGTCAGATGAGCTTGATACCGTGACCAATTATAGTAGGTCACCTGATTGGATGCATATACTAATTATGACGTCATAGGTCACGTGACATGGCGGGCAGCCCGACGGTTATGTATTTTTGTATTTTTTGTAAACCATATTGTATTTTTTGAAAACCTTTAAAATGCATCCCTGCGTTCATTTTTCGATCGATTGAGTTGAAACTTTGAACAAATGATATCATAGGGCTTCAATGCAGAATGATTGCACGAACTTGGAAAAGAGCTTTCAAGCCCTATAGGATAAATTGTGTATTACAAGCAATTGAGTTCCAAATTTTAGCATGAATTAATAATAAATAAATAAAAATTTTGGCAAATTATGAATTGATCATCGTTTTGTTCGTAGAACATTTCAGGAGTTTTACGAAATTTTGATTGCCAAGAGGGTTTGGGTACTATTGAAAAAGGAGACATTTTTCCCAATGAAGTTTCACATCTGCCATCAATTTTGGCTGTCTCTCGAATGAAGGATGAGTTGCCTTTAGTGGTTGCAAAGTCGAATTTGTGGTGACCAGGCAAAATTGAGAAAAATATATGTCAGATATGACCCTAGTACAGAACAGTGATTCGTCAATTAGCATGAGGTAGGGATCAGAGGTGACGACCGATGATCTTCGATCTCAGTCAATGGATGGATCTATCCTGACATCATTGGGGAGGGGGCGTATACAGGGAATCATCTAGAGTGATTAATTTGATTTATTGATGAATATTGATAGATTAATTTAAATTGATTGATTGATTGATGAGGATGCGGTCTCAAGAAAGAAGCTTTGATATCTTTGTGAGATATTATCAATGTGAAGACAACCTTGGAAAATTGAGCAAGGTGGTGAGTCTATGTATGGATATATATGTGTGGTTACCATTGTGTGATTCCCCCTTCGACAGAACGAGATACCTGCGGAATCACCCATTTCATACTGGCCCGTTTGGCTCATCTGCAGTACCGATCTGTGAGATTGGGTTGTGCAAAAGCCACAGGTGAGAGAGATTCTCTGGAAATCACCGTTTGAACAGGTGGACAGATCCTTCCTGGAAGTACGATTGAAGCTTTAGAGGAACCTGGAACAAGCTACAACACATCCAACGCTACTTTGATAAAAGGTGGAACAAACTCCAGTAGATTTTATTTGCAGTACATATAGTACAGGTGTGTACAGGTGCATTCCAAAGCGCAGATCCTAGTAATCTACCTGGTACATTGAGTGAATATTGAGTGTTATTCACATACAGGCAGAATGGGAAATGGAGCCTGCAAGAATACACAAGGACAACCAGAGATTCCACAAAAAGGTACTTGTACATATCATATGTACGACCGTTATGGTGCCGAAGCTATAAGGCAGGTCGAGAATTGGTATTTGTGGACAAAGGGACATGCTAAGGAGTTTCCAAGAGATGGTACATTTGACCGAAGTCGATTGGCAAGATTAGGACAAAAATTGAGAGCCAGGAAGAGACAGAATCTAACGGTAGACTGGCCTGCATTCCATCTTTGGGATGGTGAATCCAGACAACGGGAACAGCAAGAACGGATAACGGACCTAGAACTTAAAATAAAAAGGATACAGGATACAGTGGAGGAGATAAATGCACAACTGCCCTCGAAAATAGGAATAAAAGTGACAGTTGTCCCATCTGATTCCCATTTGTCTCCCCAAAAAGGACGGTACAGAGAATTTTTTTGTGTTTCAGGAGATAACCAGAGATTGCAGTGGCAACTCAGGGATGTAGAGATGCAGCCCAGCAATACAAGTGCACAGGTGGACAGACCAGGCAACGACAGAAACCGGTGTTTCAAGTGTGGAGAGATGGGACATTGGAGGAGAAGATGTCCTTATGCCAACAGAAAGACAAGTTCATAGGGCAAACCAAGATCAAGGTTACCAGTGCTTACCGGTACCTCAGACAACGATTAGGCCTTCATTGCTGCAAATCCCAAATGATGATTGGCCTCAACAGATTAGATTACTGGACAAACATGAATAACTGTCGATGATTCTTGTGTCTGAAAAGTTTTCGGAGCAAGAATGATTCATTTTTCTTTTTGCTTATTAGCAAATTAATAATTAATTGATCAAATGCCAAAATTGGATCTTTTATTTTGGGCACAACAATTTTAAATTTACAAAGTTTGGAACAATTGCTTTGCAATTTTTTTTTTGGAAACCAAGTGACAAGAGTCACATGATGATCAGGTGGGAATTTCGGACTATTTTTTCGCATGATTGATAGGTCAGTGGTCGACTGACATGTATGAAATTGAAATAAAATTGACACCCATCTTGATCTGTAAATAATGGTTCCAACGCAAACAAATACGCATAATGCATGTGTGTGTGTGTGTTTTTGTGTATCAATCTTACAAGATTGTTGACACCGACAGTGTGCCTTGTCTGAAAATAGATAGTTCCATGTGGATGGGATCGCATATCGAGAGAATTCGTAAAATTAAATAGAAATATAATTTGATTATGAACATTATCTCTTTTGTCAAGGGAGATGGAATATAAAGATTTTATTTGCTGAGTTATGAGCAGCCATTCATTAATAGTAAAAAATTGGGAGTAATCTTGGGATTCCATTTTGATAGAATTTATATGAGAATCAAAGCTATTTATGGATATGAGCTTCATAAAAATGTGGGAGTACAAAATTAGCCAAATTTGGGAGAGGTCTTACACTGACTTCCCAGAGGACTCTGCTCACGGATTTTTTATATATATAAACTTGAATTTTATCAGCATATAAATTGTGCTGTATGTATGGATGTGTATTAGGCATAAATGATATAGGAAAATAGTAAAGAAAATCTTGCTGGTTTGAACTATTGTGAGTTTTAAAACGGATTGCATTGTGAATCTTAAACCAAGGGGCAGACATGAACGCGCTGTTACGTCATTTATACTCAGAACGCGATGTCACATGTACCTGCAACATATTTGTTCATCTCGCACACCTACATTGGCATACTGGTGTCAGTAGTACTCACTGGGTGCATAGAAATGGATGAGCAACAGTTAAGGGGGTGTAAAAACACTTACTTGGATATTTTCTACAAAAGTAGGGGTTTCAATAAGTGGTAGCTGTACACATGGGATTCATCAAATTAAGTTTTGGAGTTCAAACAAAGTCACTGGTTAACAGATGAGAATGGATAGTATATAAATTCTTCGATGCTGGGTAAATTAAGTACAATATTACTAAGACTTATGAGAGCTATTGTTGTTCCTTACAGCAGTGGAAAATTATTGAAAAAATTAGATCCAACATAATGAATCTATAAATGAATGTGATAGGGATAATATCCTCAATTTGTACTAATTATTTGATTGTGGGTAAAGGAATTAATTTATCGTCGTGGATTGTTAACAGCAGCCTGAAAATGTCCTGAGAGTGTGCATCCATGTCATCAGAAATCCCAGATTTGTTTTTACAAACAACATTTTGGTAGAGGTCTTGTGTGGACAAGCACTTCCTTGGTAGATAAAAAACGGTACTGCATGCTGGCAGCCACTTTTGCGGCCAGTTAGGCCAAACAAATTGAGAGGAAATTTGTAGTTAAATACGTAAGTTACACATGGCTATTTGTAAAAAGGAAATTTGTTGAGATGGGAAACATTTTTCGAAGGTTTATTAAAGTGTTATAATATGACATGTGGCAAGGCAAACTATTGGATGGGAAAATTAGATCTGGTTATAGAATAAATTTATTGACCCCTTGAAGTTAATTCTTTGAATCATTGTTTCACTGGCATTTTGAGTTCACATTGGAAATAGTTTGGTAGAGCTTTGGTTAAAACCTTTGGTTGCGGTATTTTGGAACGAATTGATAAACCATAGGAGATTGATAAAAATAGAAACAAATATGGACCCAAAATAGAAAGTTGGATTCATGCCTCTCATTGCAAGCAAGCACATGGGGCTAAGGTGGACGGTCCCACAGAAAATGAGGCTGCACCTAGCAGCCCAGCAGAACATTCAGTGGCGGATAAATGATAGTCGTGATTTACATTCATTTGAATTACATTTTAACACCCCTTGCATTGATAAACATTACATTTTCAACATTTAATATTCCTACTTGAATTAGGGAAGATAGTGACATTTATTTGCCTACATGACATACCATTATCTACTGATATTAGAGCAGCATGAGGGATAATGTATCACAACTACACTCATGATTAGGGGATTTAGTTCGACCCCGGGAAATAGGGGGATCAGGGTAAGACAAAGATCTGATTTATGTTACATAATAAGGGATTTTCTTTATTTACCTTTTAGGAAGCTTGTTCGTTTGGTATATAATGTTGAATGTCATTGACATATAATTATGTTATAGGTATGAACATATACAAGGGGTAGCTCACATGTTTTACAGATGGCTACAGGTGGGACAAAGGGAAAGACCTTATCAAGACAAGCCGACAAATCAGGGGAAAACAGAGACTTCTACTTCGGATACTCCTTGAAAATGGTGATATTAATCCTAGGAATGAGTTCTCTAGTAGTGGGGACTCTGTGTTGCATGCATTATTTCGGGGTAATGAGAGAACAAAACGCAACATTGGTGGCCGACATACAGATATCTGGCGTATTGAACTCGCCGAATTCTGCTACACCATCAAATACCGCCCGGGGAAGGATAACCTGGTCGCCGACGCCTTATCGAGGCCGGCTACGTGCGCGGGGATCGTAACTTTGGAGGGGCTGCGTACTTTGCACGACACTATGTGTCATCCAGGGGTGACGCATTTCGCTCATTTTGTGCGTAGTGGTAATCTGCCGTACTCGATTGAGGACATCCGCCGGATCTGCCGTGACTGCGCTACAATGTGCGGAACTCAAGCCGCGTTTTTACAACCCTCCCATGGGGACGCTGGTTAGGGCTACTAGACCGTGGGAGAGATTGGCAATGGATTTCAAAGGACCGCTGCCGGTGTCGAGCAACTCTCGTTATCTGCTCACTATCGTTGATGAGTACTCGCGCTCTTGGATCGGCCCCTTTGCTTACACGTGCGGGGATATGACGGCTGCCACGGTCATACGGTGCCTGCAGAATTTGTTTTCTATGTTCGGGTATCCGGCCTACGTGCATACCGATCGGGGTGCGGTGTTCCTGTCGCAGGAGGTGAGAGGTTATTTGCTCCAAAATAATGTTGCTTCGAGTTACACCACACCGTACAGACCCCAGGCGAATGGGCAGATTGAACGCTTCAATGGGATTATATGGAGGGCCGTCACGCTAAGCCTCCGGACCCTCGGCCGGGGTCTCGATAAATGGGATTGGTCGCTACCTGCGGCTCTGAACTCGATCTGGGCTCTCCTATGTACGGCCACCAACCAGACTCCTCACGAAAGACTGTTCCACCACCCTAGAAGCTCGGGTAGTATCTGATCTTTACCCAGCTGGCTCGCTGAGCCGGGGCCGGCTTATCTCAAACGAGCGGTGCGCACGAGCAAGTACGACCCCTTTGTGGATAAGGTGCAGGTACTCCAGGCTAATCCCGAGCATGCTCGTGTGCTGACGGCAGATGGACGCGAGTCCACTGTCTCCGTACGCCATCTCGCCCCTTGTGGGGTCATCGACCCTTATAGTGATATCGACGAACCGATCTACGAGTCTATGGACTCTACCGAAGCTTCGTCTATGGAACCTTTGCCGACACCTCTGTCGTCACCTACACCCCTGCCTGAAGGCTCTGGGGTGCCCCCTCCGACACCTGCCCCCAGTGGCTACTCCGACGGGGACTCCAGGCTTGGGGACGCCGTACCCGGTAGTTTCCGGACGCGGGCTGGCAGGGTAGTTCGCCGCCCCGACCGCTACGGGTGGACCGACTGACATGGAATGACGTACACCAATCAATTAATGCTGACGCACGCTTGCGATCTGCCTAGCGGCAGTATAGTTCTGACGGCGGGGAGAATGTAGTGAAATTATACCAAGGTTGAACCCAGGAGAGTTACTCGCTTCAGCCACTGAAGGGCGTCTATAAAACCTGGGACGTCCGCGACGCCTAGCCACTCCTGTGACATTTACTTTACATGTAGTCTTGAATGGTACGTATATACTAGACTCGCTGGCTTTGACTATTATTATCGGTCCTCTCTGTATGATACCGAGATCCTGATATCTATTGCATGATTGTATTTTTACAGGACGATGCCAAAGATCTAATTGAGATTAAACCTACCTATGGGATGAAGTTGTGGATCTGGTTGATTTTCACAACAGAGGCAACACGTCAGCCAAGTTGAAAGTGGAATTAATTCTCATGCCACCTACTTAGGCAAAACAATTCAAAATGAACTGATTACTTGCATCAGTGACAAAATGATGGAGAGAATGGTGGCTGAAATTAAACTGTCCAAATATTATGCCATAATTTTGGATTGTACCCCAGATCTCAGCCACCTGGAGCAAATGTCTGTTGTGATCAGAACAGTCAAGCTGGAAGAAACACCTGAGATCAAGGAGCACTTTTTGGGCTTCCTGGTTGCACCCGAATCGACAGGTCTTGGGTTGTCTGATCTCATTTTGAGCAGCCTGGAAGAGCTGAACATTCCCTTCAGTGATTGCAGAGGGCAATCATACGACAATGGTGGCAACATGAAGGGCAAAAACAAAGGAGTGCAGGCAAGGCTTTTGGTGAAGAACCCTCGTGCCCTGTATGTCCCCTGTGGGGCTCATACATTGAATCTTGTTGTGGCTGATGCTGCCAAGAACTCTATAGATGCTACCAGTTTCTTTGGAAATGTTCACAAGATCTACACTCTATTCTCAGCTGCTCCCCAGAGATGGGCCATTTTGAAATGGCATGTCACCATTTCTGTAAAGTCCTGGAGTGAGACGAGGTGGGAGAGCCATGTCAACAGCATCATCCCTTTGCGCTACCAGGCATCTGGCATAAGGGATGCATTGTTAGAAGTCAGGGAAAAGGCAACAAATGCCATCACAAAAATCGAGGCCCAATCTTTGGCAGAGGAGGTTGGGTCATTCAGATTCCAGATTTGCACAGTTGTGTGGCATGACGTCCTTTCCAAGATCAACACAGTCAGCAAGCTACTGCAGTCTTCCACAATGCAGTTGGATGTGGCAGTCAACCTCCTGGAGAGTACTAAGAGCCATCTGTTAAGCTACAGAAACGATGGCTTTGCTGCTGCACAAGCTTCTGCAAAAGATGCATGTGAGGAAATGCATGTGGAGACCGTACTCAAGGAGAAGAGACTGCGAAGCACGAAGACTCATTTTGCCTATGAAGCACCAGATGAGCCAGTCAGGGATGCCCTGAAGAGGCTAGAGACCACATTTTTCAATGTGGTTGTCGACTCGGCCATTGCATCTTTGGACGACCAGTTTGATTGGTTTGAAACACTTGGACAAGTTAAAAGCACGTTTGGGGTACTGCAAAACTTCCCAACCTTGGACGATGAAGCACTGGAGAAACAATGTGAGGAGCTTGAGAACACACTGAGGAGTGGAGAGGAAGCTGACATATGGGAGAGAGCTGGCCATGGAAATCAGGAACCTTCCTCAGCTACCCACAAACAGGATGACTGCATTTGAACTGCTGGACTTTGTTCACAAGAAGGAACTGACAGAGTTGTATCCAAATCTTTGGATATCCCTGTGAATTTCCTGTACCCTGCCAGTGACAGTGGCATTAGCTGAAATAAGCTTTTCAAAGCTTAAGCTGATAAAGACATACCTGCGATCATCTATGGCACAAGACCGCCTCACTGGACTTGCCATCATTGGTATTAACCATGAGGTTGGCAGGCAGGTGTCTTACGATGATGTCATTCACGATTTTGCTTTAAGAAAATCAAGGAGGCAAAGATTTTGAGGACTTTCTCACTGATGTTGGATGGTGGTGAAAGGATGGATAGTTATAGTTTCTACACTCGCCTATAGCTGTTGTTTTGTACAATAGTTAACACTTTTGTAGTGTTCACTTTATTAGTCCCCTCCCGGTGTACACCGGAGGGGACTATATGTTTGCATGCCGTCCCTCCATCCGTCAGTCAGTCAGTCAGTCAGTCAGTCAGTCCGTCAGTCCGTCAGTCCGTCAGTCCGTCAGTCCATCAGTCCGTCAGTCCGTCAGTCCATCAGTCCATCAGTCCGTCACGCAAAGAAGTTTTCCGGACGTTTTTTCTAAACGCTTAATGCTAATGATTTCAAACTTGGCACATGGTTTCCTCATGATAAGTTACAGGTCAAGTTCGAACTTCACGACGTTTCGATCATTTTTAACAAAGTTATGGAACTTTGAACTTTGGTAATTCTGATAATTCTGATGATCCTTAACTCAGTGCCATTTTAAGTTTTAATTTCCTTTAAAAACCAATTTCTCTGCAATAATTGGACCGATTGAGATAACATTTTCACCATATGATGGACTCGGTCTGTACAATATTTTAATGGTAATTATGACGCCACAGGTCACGTGGTTCGGCCGCCATATTGTTTTTCGTGAAAACACAAAAACCCCTTTTTCTCTGCAACGGCTGAACAGATCGAGGCCAAACTTTGCAGGCAGAATCGCATACCCATGACGAACAAAAAAGTCAGCGAGCATGACGTCATGCGTCACATGGTTTCAGAGTTATGACGTTTTAAAGCATGAACCTTTAAAACCGAGCTCCTCCCTCATTTTGGATCGATTGAGACCCATACCCACACCCATCGCATACCCGCGCGTCGTGCGCGGCCTGGTCTTTCCGGGCTCCCTTCCCCCCATCGGTGTTCTGTGAGCGTAAGTTCTTTCCTTCATAGTATTTGCTTGTTTCTTTGATTTTCTTTTCTCCCCCCTGCCTCTCGCAGGCATCTTACCCTTTGTCCGGCGTTTTTTTTAAAAACAGGACAAACGGATAGACAAAGAATTCTATATTGATTCTTTCTCTCCTCCCGGACACGTGCTTGTTCGCTCTCGTCCTCGTCTCGACTTGTGCCCCGCCCCCTGTATCTCGTTTTTCTTCCGCCTCTGCTCCTGCTTTCTCAAATCCACGTTCTCGCTTGGAGACTTTTCCCAGATTGTTTTTCATGGTTTTCATGGTTCTGTTTGGATATTGTTGGAATATGTTTAAACCGCAGCCGTGATGTTGACACCGCCCTCCCCCCCCCCCCCCCCCCCAGAATTTCCATGTTTTAAACGTTTCCCAGTGTGTACCCTGGTCAGAATAGGTACACCGTATCGCTGCGTGTCGTAAGAGCCGACTAAGAGGGTTGGCGTCAGGAAGGGCATCCGGCCATAAAAACATTGCCTCAAAAAGAGAAACCATGACAATTCCAAGTACATATGGGCAGGGTGCAGCCCGAAGTGGAGATGGGTTTCTGAGGTTTGGGACATGGAATGTAGGGACAATGACAGGGAGATCAGGAGAAGTGGTGGAAGTATTAGTCAGAAGAAGAGTGGACATATGTTGTGTGCAAGAGACGAGATGGAAGGGAAGTGGTGTGAGAATGGTGAAGGGTAGGCAGGGACAGAAATACAAGTTTGTGTGGCAAGGGTGCCCGGAGAGCGTGAATGGTGTTGGTGTCCTGTTTTCTGATGAGTTGTGGTGTGGTGAGTGTGACTAGAGTGAGTGATAGGTTGATGATGGTGAAAATGATGATTGGAAAGCTCTTGGTGAACGTCATCTCGGGATATGCTCCGCAGGTTGGTCGAAGCGATGAAGAGAAGGACAGGTTCTGGTGTGCGATAGAGAAGCTGATGGAAAACGTGAAAGATGAGGAAGTTGTTGTGGTGGGAGGAGACCTGAATGGACATGTGGGAAGGAGTATGGATGGTTTTGAGGGAGTTATGGGGGTTACGGATATGGTGTGAGAAATGGAGAAGGTGAAAGGATTTTGGAGTTTGCTGATGGAGCTGATTTGTTGATTTGTAATACTCAGTTCCAGAAAGAGGATAATAAGCTTGTTACATACACGTCAGGTGGGTCGACGACAACCGTTGACTACCTGATGGTGCGTAGGGATTTTTCTTTATTTACCTGTTAGGAAGCTTACAAAGGTTAGGAAGTTTGGTATATAATGTTGAATGTCATGGACATATAATTATGTTATAGGTATGAACATATACAAGGGGTAGCTCACATGTTTTACAGATGGCTACAGGTGGGACAAAGGGAAAGACCTTATCAAGACAAGCCGACAAATCAGGGGAAAACAGAGACTTCTACTTCGGATACTCCTTGAAAATGGTGATATTAATCCTAGGAATGAGTTCTCTAGTAGTGGGGACTCTGTGTTGCATGCATTATTTCGGGGTAATGAGAGAACAAAACGCAACATTGGTGGCCGACATACAGATATATGATTATGCGGGACGACATAAGCAAAAGAGAAGTTTGATGGAAGATAGGGACACACCTTTAGAACCCGATGGATTACACGGGATTAATACCTTTTTACATTTAGCCCACACACGGGCTGATATAGCAAATGAAAGTAATTGTTGGATATGCACACAAATGCCGCATTCTAGTGAGAACGGAGTACCATTGGAGGCAGTTCCTTTTGGTTGGGATGAATTATGTAGTCGCTTCCCAAAGAGGTTGGTAGCAACAATACGACCTGATTTACCAATGGCGATGATGCTAGGGGATGTTAGTTGGGAAAAAGGGGGATATCAATGTGAGGAATTTGCAGACAGTTATAGGCCTAAATATGACAATGAAGTTATGCCCCCTTATGTAACTATTCAACAACAAATGAAAGGGCTCCTATGTTTCATCCGACATCGAACCACAGAGAATAATAAGTTTATGGGAAACTCCACCTGCCACCATTATAGTTACGAGTTGGGCTATATGAGATTGCTTGTCCCAGTAAGGGACACTAGCTTAAAGATGATATCTTTGTATTGGGAAGGAACTTTGACAACAGATACTACATGGACCTATAATAATACATATTTTATATGTGGACACAAGGCGTATGTGTATCTCCCACTGACATGGTCAGGATCATGTTTTCTTGGGTTTGTGCTTCCACACATGCGCTTGTTAACAAAGTCACCAACGCATATCCTGCATTCTAGGCAGAAAAGAACTATTAGCATGGGGGAATGGGTTGGAATGGTAATATTTCCATTTTATGGAACCTGGAAGGCAGGACATGAACTACGGCAAATGGCATTGGCTATAGAAACATTGGCAAATAAAACAGCTAGTGGATTGACACAACTTACAAGTGAGCTGGCAGCGACAAGAACCATGGCATTACAAAACCGTATGGCATTAGATATGCTGTTAGCAGAAAAAGAAGGTACATGTGCAGTCATTGGTACAGATTGTTGTACGTACATACCTGATAATTCAGAAGAAATTTATAACATAGCCGATACAATCAGACAAGAGGGAGCAAGATACCACGATTATATAAAAGGGGGTGCCTTTGCATGGTTGGGAAACACATTTGGAGGAGTAGCAGCTAAGATACTCAAATACTTGTTTGTTGGTTTAGTAGTTATATTGACAATTGTTTTAGTGGTGGCTTGCTTGAAAGCCTTAGTGACGGTGTGTTTGAATAAGGTAACCAACAACACCATGATAACGCATGAAGTGACAAATGAGGAAAGAAATGTGGAACCACAAGAGGAAGACTTTTATGGCGACATAAATACCGAGATTAAAATAATGAATCAAGTGATGTGCAAATAAATACAGTAGAGTTAAGATAAGGGCATAACAAAAATGTTGTGAATTGTGTCAACCGGTGAACTTCTATCACCACAAGTTACACACTGTTTGAGAGAAAAAAAAAACAAAAAAAAACAGTGGGGTGGAATTATGATACTAATACATTATGCTTAATTTGTTGGTTTGCAAAATTTGTTGGGAATTAGATATTCCTGTTTGTGATTGTAATCATATACACTTGTTATAAATGCATTTATTTTCTTTGAGTAGTGCTAAAATACCTGCATGAGTTAATTTTTGAACTATATTAACCTGAAAGCAATTGTGGATGCTATTCTTAGTTTAATAATAAAATACATACCTGATTGAATATTATTTGTGTGATGCATATAAATGAATATAACTTTTTGAATGTTTTAAGGAAAAAACAACAAATTGTTGAATGTGAAACTGTCGGAAGATATACATGATTATGCTGATTTAATGGTAAGATGTACCCTATCTGATTCTGTGTGTGTGGAAAGCAGATTCAGATGTGACTGAGCATAAGGATAAGACGAGATCACATTTTGAAGGGAGTGCTAACGGAATTGGGCAGAAGTTCGAGAAAGAAAATTTGTGGCTAAAAAATGAAGTTAATCTTGGCATACACCCTCCTTCTCAAAGAATGATGAAGACATTCTCCTGTGTAACTTGGAGATGGATGCTTACCTTCACCAAGGAAATTTATGTGACCATTTGCCTGGATCACACTGCAACATATGAAAGAAAGACTATCACTTACTCTTGTTCGAAGGCTTCGAACATTCATCACATCAGAAGTTGCAGGACAACGACATTTTACCTGCAACCCCTACGAAATGCAGGGACATATGTTATTACTTCACCAACTTCCAGGGAGCCAGCATGGAGCTGCAAACAAACGGCTGTGCCTTTTCACAACAGCTGTGCACGATTCTGCTGGTTGCTCCTGGTATGGACCATGGATGACCTGAACACCATGGTCCCAACATCATTGTGGATGCATCTGGCATCCCTGTTCCACATCTTGCTGGCCAATCAACGTCACACCAATACTTGCTGCCCACTCATGATGAGGGAGGAGGCAAGTCGACTACAACTGGGCGAAGGCCTTGTTCAGGAATTACTATGGTTTACAGCAAGAGTGGCAAGAATGCTACATGGAGAGCAGGGTCAGTCTATGACTCCGCACAGTTGTTACAACAGCGAGGCCCTACACGAAGTAGTGCAGGTGCTATGAAGACATTAGAAGAAAATGTTTCATACCTGAATTCAAACACAAGTGATCAGCCCTTCCTTTCAAACAAAGAGTCAACATTTGTTTGGAGGCAAACGTTTTGCCAGATGTTGCAGATGCTTTATAAATTTGAAAATGGTGAAGTGAAATTGTTGTGTCTTGGTGATGGTGAAGTGTTGTTTTGCAAAGATATTTGTGATGCAAGTGAAATAGATTGAATTAACAATATGGAAGGAGTCAATGACCAACGAAATGTTTTGTGATTCTTGCAGGATGACGGTGTATGCCTAAGGGAATTGGATTACCAAAGTTATGGTTTGAGTACTTGTATTGATGTTTACTTGGAGTGATTGATTGTTTACTTATACTTGTATTGATGTTTAGATTAATGGTTAATATAAACAAAAACAAAAAGATGAGGGATTGTGGTAGTATAAATCTTTACTTGTAACTAGTTATGAGATTGGTGAGTGAACCAATGAGTGGTTCGTAAGAATGTCAGGAATGTACCTCGGAACATGGAACCTGGGAGTCCTTTTGTTCACCTTGTCATGGCCCTGGGCTAGAGCACATTCCTAGGCTTTCACTATTGTGAAGCAAATGTAGCATTGGAGGAACTCCCAGCAGGAGGGGATGGTTGTCAACGCCTGGGGGGGTGAGCTGGTGCCGGTGAGGCGACCGAGTAACGTTTGCGGAGAACGGATTAGGATTAGCGCAGAGAGGATTAAGATTTCTGTGACCATAAAACGTGAACAACGTCCTGGGAGGAACAGACTTGTCACCAGAAGCTCTGACCTACGGAACGGAATGGAACCCTGTGAACAGTGCTGAGAGAGGACCGGCCAAAGAAAGAAGAACCAACGACTTGAATTACCAATCCGTTTAGCTATTGTAGTCTTTATTGAATTGAAACAAGTGACTTAGTAATTATAATAAATCCTTACTTTATAAAGCTGTTTCGGTCATATTGGAGTCTCCTGAGTCTTAACACATTCTCCTACATCGGAATCATCGAGGAAAAGAGACCATCCTATACTGCAAAGTGTATTCTATGCCTTAAGCACGGGGGATGCAAAGAAAGGGTTATTTTGTCATTTGGTTGGGGTGTATGGTGTTTCAGTGTTTAATTAAATTGAAATAAAATAAGGGTTTCAAAGGCTGTAGGAAAAAGAAAAACTTTTTTGGAAGTTTACCTCTTCTACCAGCTTTGTTACATAGCTAAGACTAAATATTGGGCGATAACTACCGAGCTTCTCGTGGGAGACGGTTCTTCTTCAGTTGAGGGGTTGAAAGGACGTGTTTCATCAAATCAAGCACTTCCCCTTTTTGCAATCTGGCATTGATTATTCTCGTTAGGGCAAGTAGTAGAACACGGACGCATTTTTTCAAAAGTGAAGTTGGTAAGGGGTCACAGTCACAAAATGAGCGGACGCAGCCTTGACGATGATGATACCTTCATCTTCCGTGACAGTATCAAACTCCACCATGGATGCTTCGCAGTGTTCAATGTGATCAACTGGCAGGTCTTCATTTACTTGCCGATTAAGCTCCTCTCATAGAAGTCGGGTCTTCTTAGCGAAGGGAGTTGTGTAACTGCCAAGGACACTAATAATGGATGAGAACAATTTTTGGGTTTTTTTTTTCCTTTTCTTTTTGTATACAAGATCGAGGCTCGTGGAAGAGCTAATCACATTAATCACAAAAAGACAAACTGACACACAAAACATTCAACAAAGGGAGCGGGAGACAAGGTGGGGAGAGAGAGGGAAGCACACAAGTACAACATTTGAGAGCAGGGACATCGGGAGATCTGTGGGAGGGAGAGGGCTTGGGGGGAGGAGGCATGGGAATGGGGGGAGCAGGTTGTTGTGAAAATCAACCAGATCCACAACTTTGTCCCATAGGTAGGTTTAATCTCAATTAGATCTTTGGCATCATCCTGTAAAAATACAATCATGCAATAGATATCAGGATCTTGGTATCATACAGAGAGGACCGATAATAATAGTCAAAGCAAGCGAGTCTAGTATACATGTGCGAGTCTAGCATATACGTACCATTCAAGACTACATGTAAAGTAAATGTCTCGGTAGTGGCTCAGCATCGCGGACGTCCCAGGTTTTATAGACGCCCTTCAGTGGCTGAAGCGAGTAACTCTCCTGGGTTCAACTTTGGTATAATTTCACTACATTCTCCCCGCCGTTAGAACTATACTGCCGCAAGGCAGATCGCAAGCGTGCGTCAGCATTAATTGATTGGGGTACGTCATTCCATGTCAGTCGGTCCACCCGTAGCGGTCGGGGTGGCGAACTACCCTGCCAGCCCGCGTCCGGAAAATACCGGGTACGGCGTCCCCAAGCCCGGAGTCCCCGTCGGAGTAGCCGCTGGAGGCAGGTGTCGGAGGGGGCACCTCAGAGCCTTCAGGCAGGGGTGTAGGTGACGACAGAGGTGACGGCAAAGGTTCCATAGAGGAAGCTTCGGTGGAGTCCATAGACTCGTAGATCGGTTCGTCGATATCCCTATAAGGGTCGATGACCCCACAAGGGGCGAGATGGCGTACGGAGACAGTGGACTCGCGTCCATCTGTCGTCAGCACGCGAGCATGCTCGGGATTAGCCTGGAGTACCTGCACCTTATCCACAAAGGGGTCGTACTTGTTCGTGCGCACCGCTCGTTTGAGATAAGCCGGCCCAAGCTCAGCGAGCCAGCTGGGTAAAGATCGGATACTACCCGAGCTTCTAGGGTGGTGGAACAGTCTTTCATGAGGAGTGTGGTTGGTGGCCGTACATAGGAGAGCCCGGATCGAGTTCAGAGCCGCAGGTAGCGACCAAGCCCATTTATCGATACCCCGGCTGAGGGTCTGGAGGCTTAGCGTGACGGCCCTCCATATAATCCCATTGAAGCGTTCGATCTGCCCATTCGCCTGGGGTCTGTACGGTGTGGTGTAACTCGAAGCATCATTATTTTGGAGCAAATAACCTCTCACCTCCTGCGACAGGAACACCGCACCCCGATCGGTATGCACGTAGGCCGGATACCCAAACATAGAAAAGAAATTCTGCAGGCACCGTATGACCGTGGCAGCCGTCATATCCCCGCACGTGTAAGCAAAGGGGAATCGCGAGTACTCATCAACGATAGTGAGCAGGTAACGAGAGTTGCTCGACACCGGCAGCGGTCCTTTGAAATCCATTGCCAATCTCTCCCACGGTCTGGTAGCCCTAACCAGCGTCCCCATGGGAGGGTTGTAAAAACGCGGTTTGAGTTCCGCACATATAGCGCAGTCACGGCAGATCCGGCGGCTGTCCTCAATCGAGTACGGCAGATTACCACTACGCACAAAATGAGCGAAACGCGTCACCCCTGGATGACACATAGTGTCGTGCAAAGTGCGCAGCCCCCCCAAAGTTACGATCCCCGTGCACGTAGCCGGCCTCGATAAGGCGTCGGCGACCAGGTTAGCCTTCCCCGGGCGGTATTTGATGGTGTAGCAGAAGTCGGCGAGTTCGATACGCCAGCGAGTGATTTTCTCATTCTTAATACGTTGAGCATGTAAGGTGTCGTACATGAACGCAACGCTTTGGTGGTCCGTGATGATTTGGAAGCATCGCCCGAGTAAGTACGGTCGCCATCGCCGAATCGACGATCGCGTACGCTTCCTTTTCGACAGATGAATGCCTCCGCTCAGCGGAGGTGAGAGTCCGCGAAAAGAAAGCCACAGGGCGCCCCCCCTTGGGAGAGAGTCGCGCTATCGCATGATCCGAGGCATCACTTTCTACGACGAAAGATTCGCTCTCGTCGATTGTCGCCACAGCGGCACCAGCGATGTCGGCCTTAAGGCCCCCGAAGGCCGCCAAGGCCGCCGGGCTCATGGGGAACGTGTCGCAGGCCACGAGGGGGCGGAGCCTCACGGAGAAATTTTGCACCCACTTCGAATAGTGGGCAAACAGCCCGAGAGCACGCTTCAGCGAAGCTCGATCGCCGGGCAGGGCCTTATCGAGCAAAGGTCGCAGACGCTCCTTATCCGGAGAGACAGAGCCATGGGTCACGGTGTACCCCAGAAGATCTATCGTGCGTTGAAAGTAACGACACTTAGCCTCATTCATGGTTAGGCGATACCTATGCGCGACCTCGAGGAAGCGCTTCAGATTAGCATCGTGATGCTCCTGGTCATACCCACAAACCGTAGGATTGTCCAGATAGACAAAGACATCTGTCAAGTTCTCCTTAGTAACGAGGTCGTCCATAGCCCTCTGAAAACAGGAGACCCCGTTCGTGACCCCAAAAGGCAATCGGGTGAACTGGTATAACCTTTGACCCGATTCAAAGGCGGTGTAGATGCGATCAGCCCTAGAGATGGGGATCTGATGATATGCACTACGCAGATCGAGAGTGCTGTAGACGGAGTACTGGGCCACCAGTCGTACCAGCGCATCCATCCCCGGTAAGGGGTAGGCGTCCAGCTGTGTAAAGCGATTAACCGTCTGTGAGTAGTCGATTACCATGCGCCGGCGATGGGCCTCACTTCGCACCACTAAGACCTGGGCCCGCCACGGTGACCGGCTAGGTTCGATAACACCGTCCTTTAAGAGTTGGGCCATTTCTTCCGCAATGAATTGCGCGTCCGCTCGTGAGTAGCGCCGCGATTTTACCGCTACAGGAGCGCAGTCAGTGGTCAGGTTGGGGAAGAGTGAAAGACGCTCAATTTCCATTTTCGCGAGTGCACACACAGCAAGCGTGTCCGTCCCACCGAATTCAATTTCCAAACGTCCATGTCGCTTAAGGAAATCGTGTCCTAACAGGATGTCAGCACATAAGGCAGGCAAGACCATGAGATGTACATCGGAAAACATATGTCCCTTTATCACAAGTTTCAATCGACATTCCCCCTTCGTGCTGAGCCGAAGTCCCTGAGAGGCCATGAAGATCCGTCGTGTAGTCCCGATGACCGGCCAACCATGTTGACGCACCAGCCGCTGATCGATGAAACTATCCGTAGATCCTGTGTCGACTAGGGCCCGTGCAAAAATGCCTTCGACCAGGAGCGGGATAATGGCCTGATCAAGGCCAGAAGATCCGGCAGGTATTGCGCCGTCCGAGCGAGAAGATCGCCCCTCACGCGTGGATCCCACACTGGCTGCAGTTTTCCGGTCGTTTGAGGAGCCTCCGGAGGGCCCACGTGCCAAACGCATAGTTGGTCGTGCCGATCCAAGAGCGTGTAGTTCGTACGAGCCGCCGTCAGATGGCGCTCGTGTCACGTGCGAAAGATCGCAGTCAACATGTGCTCGATCAAGAGCGTGTAGTTCGTTCGAGCTGCCGTCAGAGGGCGCTCGTGTCATGTGCGAAATATCGCAGTCAATTGTACTTTCACTGCCGTCAGATGGCGCATGCGCATG
Organism: Myxine glutinosa; assembly: GCF_964187855.1. Classification (NCBI taxonomy): domain Eukaryota; kingdom Metazoa; phylum Chordata; class Myxini; order Myxiniformes; family Myxinidae; genus Myxine; species Myxine glutinosa. The sequence continues at coordinate 147,101,557 of NC_136266.1, forward strand.
CACAACAGGAAGAGCTTTCAAAGCCGGAACTTTTTGTTTGTTTGAGGAAGGCGTTCGAACGCCAGTCAAGGTCGCTCGCTCCGCGGCCGGTCACGTTCGCCCCATTTGTTGTGGCGGCCCGATGTATTTCACCAAGGACATGCGTGCAGCCAGGGGCCTGGGAGGAGGACAGCTCATCAAGGCCGGGTGAGGCGCCCCGCTCTGTGCTCGGTCTGCTGGCTCGGCGATAAGCCCATTCAAGGTCGCGCGTGCTCGTGTGCCCCGCGCGGCCTTCTTGCAGACTTTAGCAAAGTGTCCTTTTGTAGAACACAAATGGCATATGGCTTCCCGAGCCGGACACGCTGACCTGGGATGCTGTCGGTTGCCACAGAAGTAACATGTCGCGTTCCGGTCAGGCCTGGGCCTGGCTGCTGTAGCTGCTGCTAGGCCGGAATCCGAGTCCACCTCGGGAGTGGCCAGGGGCTCGGCCGCAGCCGAGCCCGTATCCTCGGCGGTAGCCCTCTCCGGTCGCGCGAGTTGAGAAGTCCCCGTGACGATCCGTGCGTGGTCATAAGCGGTGGATTGTTTCCGGGCCTCAGTGTAAACGTTGGCCAACCGTAGGGCCTCCGCGAACGTCAGGACAGCTGTCTCCAAGAGCCTGAGTCTCAGATCTGTGGAGCTGATTCCAGAGACGAAAGCGTCTTGGACAAGATCGTCTTGGACTTGCTCGTGTGTCCGTACCTCTTGAGTACTGTCCGCGAGGAGGTGCCGCAGCTCCTGAGCGAAGCGGTCGATCGACTCGGTTGGCTGTTGACGTCGCGTGGCGAGCAGATGCCTGTTGTACACCACGCTCCGTTTCTTAATGTAAAGGCGCTTTAGTTCTGCCACAGCGGCATCGTACGTCATACATCGAACGATGCTCCTGTAATCGTTGTGGTCGACTTTGGTCTGTAGCACAGACAGCTTCGTTTCAGCGGTGGGTACGGCATCCTGGGCGCCGAACTGGTTCTGCAGCGTTTTGAGCCAGTGAGCGAACACCGAACCCGAATCCTCAGCTTGTGGGTCGGAGCCGAGTGTCGGTACATTGATCATCTTGTGTCCCGCCATTTCCGTAGATCTAATTGAGATTAAGTGTTGTGAAAATCAACCAGATCCACAACTTTGTCCCATAGGTAGGTTTAATCTCAATTAGATCTTTGGCATCATCCTGTAAAAATACAATCTTGCAATAGATATCAGGATCTTGGTATCATACAGAGAGGACCGATAATAATAGTCAAAGCAAGCGAGTCTAGTATATATGTGCGAGTCTAGCATATACGTACCATTCAAGACTACATGTAAAGTAAATGTCTCGGGAGTGGCTCAGCGTCGCGGACGTCCCAGCTTTTATAGACGCCCTTCAGTGGCTGAAGCGAGTAACTCTCCTGGGTTCAACTTTGGTATAATTTCACTACACAGGTATAAAACACATGGACACTGCCAGGACTTCCAGGAAAGAAGTCGGAATTTCAAAAAAGTGGATCTGGGGTGAATTAACGGGGGTAGAAAAGATCAAGGTTTTGAATGGGGGAAGACAAGATATGGTGGTGAACAGCTGTTTTAAAGACCTGGAGGGAGGAGTAGGATTGAAGAGAGTGAGAGAGTTTGTTCCAGAGGTGGGAGAAAAGAGGAATGAAAGAGTAAAGGTGAGCAGAGAGTCTTGATTTTGGCAGTTTAACCATAAGAGGGTTGCAGGCAGCTCTTGTGCGACCTGTAGAAATATTTGGGGGACAGAGCACAGATAGAGTTGGGGGAGCAAGGCCGGAGAGGAGTCGGTAGAAGACAGAAAGACCAACTACCAGCCTGCAGTGAGTGAGTGAAAGGCCCTCACAATCAGCTTCATCGCAGGAGATTCCAATGATTCTGAAAGCTTTGGTTTCAACAGCGTGAAGCCGAGCTAGGTGTGAGGCAGGAGCACCAGCCCAGAGGGGAGAGCAGTATTCCATTGAGCTGCGGATGAAAGCCTTGTATGTGGTGAGGAGCTCAGGTGTGCCAAGGAAGGTGAAGACAAAGACTTTACCACCGGAAAAGGACTGCAGCGGCTATTTGAAAGATGTTGCAATGTATACAGAGAGGAGACGCACTGTTGATGAGGGGCACCGTTGATGAGGGGCATAGGTGGATGATGTTGGATAGTGGGGGGGGGGGGGGGGGGGGGGGCTATGTACTCAATTTCAAGTTCGTGTGCAGTTCATGTTAATTTTGGGCAACCACTATAAATGTATTCCACTGGGTCCTACTAATCGGAAAAATGAGGTCGCCATTTTTTCCTGTTGACCTTTAGTGACCTTGACTCAAGGCCAAAGTTCAAACGTCATTACAGTGACCATACTTCATTCAAAGTGTATCGACCTTGGTACCAAAATGTGGCAAATTTCACAAGGAACATTGATTATGACATTTGTTTTGTCATTTGCCCTCTCAGATGTTTGAAATATGCAAATTAATAAGCAAATGATCTAATTAGAGAAAAAATATGCATAATTAACATAAGTCTTCAACATACACGTAAATCCCATCACTTCGCATTATTATTGAATGCCAATCATTAGTTACCATCTCAAATGTGTTCTGCTGGATCCTAAACTGGAAAAATATGTTGCTTATTGTTTTCTGTTGACATGTTCTTGATATTAACTGACCTTTGACAAGTACTTGACTTTACTTACCTTGATCCAAGGTGAAATGTCAAATGTCATTTAAACCATGTGATGCGATCAAGCAAAATAAGTCGGATGTCTAGAATATTGATTTTTTTGGATTCACGTTCCCAATGCTTTTCTTTATACTGTTCATCCATCATGCTCATTTGCTCATGTTGGTTGGGTTTTTAGCCATTGTTAGTATTTTTAACATTTAATTTGTTGCCTAAAAACACAAAATTGATTCTGGCAGATGTCCAAATCACTTTGCTTGTTCGCGTCACACATATATTCTGTTTGTTCTTTTCAGGGAAGGACTCCAATCCTGTTAAGATAAATAATTAATGCTTTGGTAAGATACAATGACCTGAAGTATCTACATGTAGGTCTACAGTCATATTGCAAAAAAACGAAAGGTCAAATGACGAAACAAATGTGATAACCAATGTTCCTTGTGAAATTTACCACATTTTGGTACCCAGGTTGATATACTTTGGATGAAGTATGGTCACTGTAATGACGTTTGAACTTTGACCTTGAGTCAAGGTCACTAAAGGTCAACAGAAAAAAATGGCGACATCATTTTTCCAATTAGTAGGACCCAGTGGAATACATTTATAGTGGTTGCCCAAAATTAACATGAACTGCACACGAACTTGAAATTGAGTACATAGGCCACCAACTCTGCCCCCCCCCCCCCCTTAAGATGCTGCTGCTCTGTAAATAGAGTTGCAGTGAACAGAAATGAGGAGCAGTGTGCACAAAGCACCGCGGACTTTCAGCACAGCAATGTGGGCCAGAGTGAATACTCGGCCCTTTTACACATCACGCAAAGGCTTATGGGCCACCACCAAAGCAAACTCAGGTCTTTCAGTCCCAAAATAACATCAAGTGTGCCCAAAGCTCCAGGTGGAAATTATAAATTGACCATTACACAACCTCGTTTAAACCGCAGTGAACATTGATCCAATGACGATGACGGGATGTGGGAAAATCCCATAACAGGGATGTGGGAAAATTGGTGGGAGGATCAAGGGGAAACCAGTCCATTAATGTGGAGGGAAAAATAAAACCTGTCTGCCGGTCTGTCTAAATAAATAATCTGCCCACCAGATCACTCCGATTTATAAACATTCTTCAACCTATGTGAATATGTATAGAATCCATTCCAAATATTCTTTAGTCACATTGCCATGTTTCCATTGCCATTTTTGATCTTCAGTCTGACTTGCAGTGTCTTCAGAAAGTATTGTCGCGTGATCCCCGTCGGTGAAGACCGGGAAATCACGGATAGCAATTGAGCGTTACTTCGAAGCGTTGTTCAATAACGGATTTCACTATACAAGTGCGGGCGAAAGAGAGAAGAAGAAGAAGCTGGAAGCTTTTACCTGACGTGATCTCCGAGCAGTCTTCAAACCTGCAAAAGTAACTCAAACTAACTGGATTTTACGTACAAAAATAAACAGGTATATTTTACGGAACCCGATAACAAGGAAAAAGCGACGCTCAAATAAATGTTCTAAATTGGGACGTCCCCACGCTAGACTTAAATACAAACAAATGGGGAGGATAACTGGATAAAATAAATGGTGTGGGTTATCGTGCACTCAGCTCAACTCACTCGGTGCGTCGTCTGCAATCGTCAGGCCCCGAGCGCGCAATCTTGATGTGGCTGCAGTGTTGGCGGGAAAACCGCCCGTCGTTTGACGCGCGCGCACAAAATCAGGCCTCCGTTCACCTCACATGCCAATGGATCGTTTCAGTACGAGTGTCGAAGGCCAGGGGTGAGCGAGAGGCAGGAACATCGAGGGACAAGAGGAATATGCGAGAGGCGAGGAAGGGCAAAATGCAAGAGTCCAATGCAAGAGTCAGAGAGCAATGGCAGAGGGCAAGAAGAGAAGAGAGTCCAGGGCAAGCAGAAGGTCAAAACGCAAGAGAGAAAATGTCGGTCTCCTCGTACTTTTAACGTCAGCTCATGACGTCACCGGCACTTCTCCTCCAATCAGCGCGTCGCTTATTGCTCGCCTCTCACGTCCTCTGTGGTCTTCGCCAATCGGTCCTCTGCTTCTTTCTCGGCCTTCTTTCCACCAATCCGAGGGAAGCTTCTTGCCCCTCCCTCTACCAATCGGTAGGCTTCATCCTGCTTCGTCACCCTATTGGTGGTGTCTCGTCCAATCGCTGCCCCTCTGGGCGTGTCTATTGCCTGCTTGCTCGATGTTTTATCGCCATGTTGGCGCAATGTGTGGGCCCTTCCTGCCTGCACTTCCGGTGAGTTTTATTGTGGGGAAAGGGGGGAGGGGGGGGGGAGAATTAAATTAGTGTGTGTGATGCTTTTGGGCCTTTCCTGGTGTCTGTGTGTGTTGTCATATGGGATAAATCCCCAGGTCTCACACACAGGGGAATTAAGGTAATCCCTACTCTAGTTAACACAAGGCCATCCTCGTATGACCACAAATATACACTTGCGCGAACAAACCGCCGAAACAAACTTATTACATGTGGGGTTCCCTATCACGATAATCGAAGCACACTACCTATACAGACCTACCTGACTCTATATATCACTCTACCCCAAAATTCATAACAGTATTCACACCCCTTGACTTTTTTCACATTTTGTTGTGTTACATCCTGAGTTTTGAAAAGGATTAAATTTAGATTTTTTTGTCACTGTTATGCACATAATACCCCAAAATGTCAAAGTGGAATTTTTCTTTTGGCTTTTTTACGAAATAATTAAAAATGAAAATCTGAAATGTCTCGACCCAATAAGTATTCAACCCCTCTGCTATGCACTCCAAATTGAGCTCAGGTGCATCCAATTTCCTTTGATCATCCTTGAGATGTCTCTACAACTTGATTGGAGTCCACCTGTGGCCAATTCAATTGATTGGACATGTTTTAGAAAGAAACACACCTTTCTATATAGGGTCCCACAGTTGACAGTGCATGTCAGAGCAGAAACTCTACCGTTATGTCCAAGGAATTGTCTGTAAAACTCCGAGATAAAATTGTGAGGAGGCATTGATCTGGGGAAAGATATAAAACCATTTCTAAAGATAATGAAAGTTCCCAAGAGCACAGTGAGCTCCATCATGAGGAAACGAAAATAATATGGAACTACCTAGACTCTTCCGAGAGCTGGCCGTCCGACCAAACTGAGCAACTAGGCAAGAATGACCTTGGTCATGGGAGGTGAACAAGAACCCAATGACCACTCTGATGGAACTACAGAGCTCCTTGGCTGAGATGTGAGAACCTGCTGGAAGGACAACAGTCTCTGGAGTACTTCACAAATCTGGGCTTTATGTGGGAGTGGCCAGATGGAAGCCACTCCTGAGAAAAAGGTACATAACAGCACGGCTGGAGTTTGCAAGAAGGTTAGTGAAAGACTGAGAGCATGAGGCAAAATATTCTGTGGTCTGATGAGATAAAAATTGAACTCTTTGGCCTGAATGCAAAGCACTATGTCTGACGGAAACCAGGCACAGCTCATCACCCATTTAACACCATCCCCACTGTGAAGCATGGTGGTGGCAGCATCATGTTATGGGGATGTTTCTCATCAGCAGGAACTGGTGCACTCATCAGGATAGAAGGGAAAATGGATGGAGCAAAATACAGAAAAATCCGAGAGGAAAACCTGCTGCCCTCTGCAAGAAAGCTGAAATTGGGACGGAAGTTCACCTTTCAGCATGACAATGACCCGAAGCGCACAGCCAAAGAGACACTGGAGTGACCAAGGAACAAAAAGATAAATGTCCTTGAGAGTCCCAGTCAGAGCCCCGACCTAATTCCAATCGAAAATCTGTGGCATGACGACGATTCCTGTCCATCAACGCTCCACACACAACTTCACTGAGCTTGAACAGTTTTCTGCAGAAGAATGGGCAAATATTGCCCAATCAAGGTGTGCAAAGTTGGTAGAGACCTATTTCCCAACAAACTCACAGCTGTAATTGCTGTCAAAGGTGCTTCCACCCAATATTAACTCAGGGGGGTGGACACTTATCCAACCAAGATAGTCTAGTTTTGAATTTTTAATTAATTTTCTGAAATTTGTAGAACGAGTTTTTCACTTGGAAGTTATGGGTAAATAAAGGTGAAGAAAAAGTCTAATTTAATGCAATTTAATTCCAGGCTATAAGGCAACAAAAGGTGAAAAGTTTGAAAGGGGGGTGTAGACTTTCTACAGGTTATATATATAATATATGTATATATATATATATATATATATAATATTATAAAGAGTAATTCTAAGGAGCTCCAAAGGTTTAATTCCAAAGGGTAATTCTAAATTCCAAAAGGTAATTCTTTTACTAAAGGGTAAAATATGGAATCTGTGGGCGGAGTCAGGAGAACTGTCCAACCAATGGGTGAAACTCGCACACACTCACGGACCCAGGTATGGCTCTGTTAATATATAAAGTGTGATTTCCCTTCCCACCCCCCTTTACCCTCACTCCTTGTTAGTTTGTTAGTTTTTGGTTGATTTGTTCTTTTCTGTTTCACCCTGCCCTCCCCTTCTTGCTGTTTCATTCAGATTGTGTGCCGCTTGTTCACCTCCAGGTGTCCTTCTCCCTCTCCTCTTGATCTCACTGTCACTTCCACTCTGCTGTTGGTGTTTCCCCCTTCCATTTCAAATACCTGGCAGTAATCGGCTGGTCAGCTTATTTATTCAAAAAAAATGTGCTTTTCAATGAAGAAGAAGGTGACCACTCCTTTTGCATCTTCAGATGCATAAGGCTGTCAAAGCAGTTTCCTCTAGGCTAGTGGACACAATCCTGAACGGGGCGCCACTCCGACACAGGATACCGAATGGCTCATTCATCCCAGTACGCTGGTGCTCATTTTGCCGACTTCAGAAGGATCACAGGCTGAGTCAATCCACCTGGTGTTAATCAACGGCATGAATGAAGCTCCAACTCAAGACCCTAAGGTCTTAAGCCAGCCATCTTAACCGTTAACGCAACACCAGGCTTACTTTTGAATGAACCGTCCTGATAAAGCCGCAGAAGTCTGGGAGTTTATCAGTCGATATGAAATGCCTTAGGAATTGTGGATTCTTCATTTGGAAGACGATGAAGATGTTAGGTGAAGTTCAAGACTCGTTTGAACATTGCTCGCCTTGTCCGACATGTTGCACAAATAAGTACAACATTTACCTTGTGGCTTTTTACACCCCACTTGAGTTCAATAAAGGCAATCCTCGACAACAGGAAATCGTTGAATTTCCCCTCAAGATCACAAGACAAGATCTAACTAGGGTGGCCCGAAGACATGACAGAGTCACCTTTTATTCTCAGTGGAAGCACTTATTATAAAATTAAAATGAGAATAATGTACACAACCAGCATCGAGCCTAAAACAAAAATAAAAACAATAATGGCATGCAAACTGCACAGTGAACAATCCGCAGTGCCATAACAGTGAAGAAGAAACGCGTGCAATGAAATGAGGGCCAAAAATACAACAACAACAACATGCATTTTAAGGCCATTTTCCCTGCTAGAGCAGAGTTAGCCTTGCGGTCCCCATGACAATCTTCTCCATTTTGCCCTATTTTCTGCATCTTTCCTTGTTAACCCCCTTGCCCGCATTTCTTCTTCCACCATCTTTAGCCAAGTCTTTCTCGGTCTTCCCCGTCCTCTACTTCCTTCTACATTCATTTCCATCACTCTTCTCAACCAGTCACTTTCATCCTTCCTCAACACATGACCAAACCATCTCAACCTGTTCCTCTTCACAGCATCAATCACAGGCTCTATTCCCATCATCTTTCGCAATTCATCATTTGTCTTCCTCTCTCTCTCAACGATACTCCGCACATCCACCGAACCATTCGCATTTCCACCCTTTCCAGCCTTCATTGCTGCTCTACGTTCATTACCCATGTCTCGCTCCCATAAATCATAACACTTGTCACACATGCAGCATACACCTTTCCCTTCAGCTTCAACGACACACCCCTCCTCATCAGCACGCCACTCAGTTCCCGAAACTTCTTCCATGCACATCTCACTCTTGCAACCGTTGCCGAGTCTGATCCACCTTCTCCATTCAGCATTTCTCCGAGGTAGCAAAATGTTTTCACACCTTCCAGCTTCACGCCGTCTCCAAGATCCAACTCAACATTTCCTCCATCTGCAGCTCCCTCTGTGCACACCTTACATTTGAATGTAGCTGCCACACTGGTTAATGACCCTCTCAGACCACTACATTTTTTATGAACCCACTCAGTGCACATTGTACATTGAATGGAGTTCACTCCGACACCCTTCCTGCACACAGCACATGGCCACTTCCCAGTTCTTTCCACCTCACTACATGCTTTACCACTTGCCATCACCTTCGTCTTTCCTATATTCACCTTCAGACCTTTTGTCTCCATACATTCCTTCCACTTGTTCATCTTTTCCTTCAGTCCATCCATACTTTCCGCAATCAACACCAGATCATCTGCATACAACAACTCCCACGGTAAACCCTCCTTTACGTTCTGAGCCAGCACCTCCATCACAGCTACAAATAGTAGTGGACTTAGTACCGACGCCTGATGCACTCCCACCTTCACCTCAAACTCACCACTGTTCCTGTCCTGCGTCCTCACAGCTGTGCGCGCTCTTTTGTACATTGCCATCACTACTCTGATCAACCATTCCTCCACTCCTAACTTCCTCAATGCCCATGTCAATACTTCGCGTGGAACCCTATCGAATGCTTTCTCCAGATCAACAAACCCAAGAAACAACTTCTTCCTCTTCTCCATGTACTTCTCCTGCAACTGCCTCACAATAAAGAGCACGTCTGTCGTTCCTCTTCCTGGCATAAATCCAAACTGCATTTCGTCGATCTTCACCTTCTTCCTTATCCTCCTCTCCAACACCCTTTCCAATACCTTCATTCCATGCTCCAATAACTTTATCGCTCGGTACGAGCCACACTCCAGAGGGTCACCTTTCCCCTTGTATAGAGGGACTAAGGGCCAAAAAGGAAGAGTACATAAATCTGGCATAGATTACGAAGCTGCTCAGAGAGACCTGAGTACAGGATATGGTTTGAGGATGGACATTGCACAAATAGCACAGTAAACATAGGACCTCAAACAAATTGCAACAGAAATGCTCTTTTTGCATAATCTCCAGTACACATCTAGTGACAACATACTCAAAATCGAACAAAACCGAGTCAGGGGAAATTAGTCAAATTAGCATAATCCAAAATGGTGGCCAACTTCTAGCCGTCCTATATCCTAAACGCCTGACATTAGACCATGTAAATGTACAATGAACAGATAGGAAAGGGACCCCAAACAGTCCAAAAAAACATGTCATTGATTGCCAGTGTTGACATAATCCAACATGGCCGCTAAATTGGGCCTCAAGCTAATGCAATGGCCAGATCTGTCGAAAAGTAGGCTGTATACTCATATTTTGCATTTACAGTGGAATCATCTCATCAACCTCATCATCTTTATTGATCGCAATCCATGGTGAGTTCGTGCAGGTGACCCCTTTAAACTCTCTGCATGTGATTGAACAGTCTAGTCCATGTTTCCTGCAACTATACCATTTGATTGCCTTTACATCAGATCACCTTCAAGAGAGCATCGGGTGCGGGTGGCGAATCCATCATACGAGATCCAAATTGACCGTTCGTCAATGTCCATCCCCAGTCCTCAACATCCAAACTGTCACCTCTTCCTATCCACAACTGGATCTGGAGATAAATGCGGTAAGAATGATAGCAAGCAGCATTTAATATGGGAGGAAGAGTTTGAACCTGGATGCTGCTATTGCAGTTTGCCACCTTTCCCACACATTTTCTGCAGAATAGTGAGTCCATCTTGTCCAATCGCTCACCATAGAGTGACAAAATGGCCATCTCACCAGCCTCTTCAACTCTGTAGCCAAAGCGCTATCACAGAAAACGCACACATGCTCTCGGAAAAGATATTCCATCTGAATCTTCTTTAACGCCACCCCTTTACCTATACCAAACAAACGTAAAGTTGTATCACATCCACAAATTGAAGTCGATGGCATACTTCTGATCCAATACTTTGTTGCAGGACGCCAATGTTACAGCTACGCTATTTAGCATTTCTTTCTTCGGACTCGAAGGGTGTCTTTTCGATTTGTCACGTGTGAGGTGACACAGAAGCACTAATATCAGTGTTTTTGCCAATCATATTTGATGCTGTGTCCCAAAAGGACTAAGGGTGGTCTTTATAACTGCTGGCACGTAGGGCATCACCGAGCAGATCGATGAAATTTTGCTTGTTGTCCGCGTTTGCTTAGAAGTGGTGTTTTTCTCATTTTCAGCTGTATTCACAAAACAAACACCACCTTTTAACCAACTGCTCCTTCATTTCTTCTTAGATATGCTGTGTCCTTGGTATTGCCCCCTGCAACGTATCCATGGAATACCACACAGCTGCATTAACAAACCATTTCATATAGTTTATGTTGATGTGACAAATGTCGTCATTTAAAGTCAAATCACTCTTCCATGTGGTAGCCTATGGAAAAGTGATTCACCATCAAATGTATGATGCTCTGGGTTGGTTGGTCGTGATGGCATTGGTTATCTTAGGACTGATTGCAGGTGTTCGCAAGTTGGAGCTTGTTGGCTTCTCTCAGAAGTCCATCTTCATTGAAAAGTACTGTATGGTAACTGGACAATTCGTATTTCAAAATGTCACTGAGATTCTCCAGATTATGGTGGGCAATGGTGATGAGTCTCTGGAATAAAAGCTGTGGATCTACCACAATCGGTTCGCCGTCGAGGTGCAATGCAGTCTTGTGTCGCATCATGACTGACATCATGACTTCTTTCTGAAGAAGCACTCAAGTGCATCTTCCCGATCATTTTCTGTATTACGGCATTGTCCATCTCGATGGCTTGGTCCACGTTAACAGAGAAGTCCACTGTTATGCCGGTAGCTATAATTCACTCACGACTTTAAGAAATGCCTACTCCGTGATGAATTTTCTGGCCTACCCCAAACAAAGGTGCTTTGCTGGGTTTTGTTGGTTTGCTGGGTTTCTACACATTTACACGTGAACCCAGCAGCCCGCCATCTTGGATTTATGCGAATTCGACTCATTCCCCCTGATCTGATTTTGTCCGATTTAGAGTACGAGTACATCCACTCCACTTTGGGAACGACAGGAAGGGTCATGTTATTGTCCTCTCTGGGGTGAATAGATTACAGTATATCTAGGCTAAGTCCGTTAGTCTGTGGGTGGACATTCTTGAGGCATTATATAAGCATATAATGCCTCACAAACATCGGATTTCCTCCCTTTCAGTTTAGTGTTAAACGGCAGTAGTGACTGTTTAAAAATAGGTAATCACACGTGTTTGTGGTTTATAATATTTTTTACTTCTGGTAGGGGTAACACGTGAAATGTTATTTCTACATGTTAATACTATGTTCGTCCAAGGAGAAAAACCCCTAGGGGAGAGGGGATATTAGTACTAATATTGTTTGCTAATATGACATCAATATTATGCTATTATCCATAGTGTTATTATTACTTTTCTTATTCCACGTGGCCCTGGCCCTGGAAAAACGTCACTGCTATATACAACACAACATGCATTTTAAGGCCATTTTCCCTGCTAGAGCAGGGGTTAGCCTTGCGGTCCCCATGACAATCTTCTCCATCTTGCCCTATTTTCTGCATCTCTCCTTGTTAACCCCCTTGCCCGCATTTCTTCTTCCACCATCTTTGGCCAAGTCTTTCTCGGTCTTCACCGTCCTCTACTTCCTTCTACATTCATTTCCATCACTCTTCTCAACCAGTCACTTTCATCCTTCCTCAACACATGACCAAACCATCTCAACCTGTTCCTCTTCACAACATCAATCACAGGCTCTATTCCCATCATTTTTCGCAATTGATCATTTGTCTTCCTCTCTCTCAACGATACTCCGCACATCCATCGAACCATTCGCATTTCCACCCTTTCCAACCTTCGTTGCTGCTCTACGTTCATTACCCATGTCTCGCTCCCATAAATCATAACACTTCTCACACATGCAGCATACACCTTTCCCTTCAGCTTCAACGACACTCCCCTCCTCATCAGCATGCCACTCAGTTCCCGAAACTTCTTCCATGCACATCTCACTCGAGCGACCGTTGCCGAGTCTGATCCACCTTCTCCACTCAGCATGTCTACGAGGTAGCAAAATGTTTTCACACCTTCCAGCTTCACGCCGTCTCCAAGATCCAACTCAACATTTCCTCCATCTGCAGCTCCCTCTGTGCACACCTTACATTTGAATGTAGCTGCCACACTGGTTAATGACCCTCTCAGACCACTACATTTTTGAAGAATCCACTCAGCGCACATTGTACATTGAATGGAGTTCACTCCGACACCCTTCCTGCACACAGCACAGGGCCACTTCCCAGTTATTTCCACCTCACCACATGCTTTACCACTTGCGAACACCTTCGTCTTTCCGATATTCACCTTCAGACCTTTTGTCTCCGTACATTCCTTCCACTTGTTCATCTTTTCCTTCAGTCCATCCATACTTTCCGCAATCACCATCAGATCATCTGCATACAACAACTCCCACAGTAAACCCTCCTTTACGTTCTGAGCCAGCACCTCCATCACAGCTACAAATAGTAGTGGACTTAGTACCGACCCCTGATGCACTCCCACCTTTACCTCAAACTCACCACTGTTCCCATCCTTCGTCCTTACAGCTGTGCACGCTCTTTTGTACATTGCCATCACTACTCTGATCAACCATTCCTCCACTCCTAACTTCCTCATTGCCCATGTCAATACTTTGTGTGGAACACTATCGAATGCTTTCTCCAGATCAAGAAACCCAAGAAACAACTTCTTCCTCTTCTCCATGTACTTCTCCTGCAACTGCCCCACAATAAAAAGCACGTCTGTCGTTCCTCTTCCTGGCATAAATCCAAACTGCATTTCGTCGATCTTCACTTTCTTCCTTATCCTCCTCTCCAACACCCTTTCCAATACCTTCATTCCATGCTCCAATAACTTTATCGCTCGGTACGAGCCACACTCCAGAGGGTCACCTTTCCCCTTGTATAGAGGGACGAGGGTACTCAGTTCCCAATCCACTGGAATTCGGCCTTCTTTCACCGCCAGATTACAGATCTCAGTCATTCTCTTCACACCCCCAACTTCCTGCTGCCTTCAACATATCTCCCACAACTCCCGTCGGCCCTCCCGCTTTTCTACTCTTCATTGCTTTTATTGCTTCCTCAACTTCCTTCTCAGTTATCTTCTCTGCCGGTCCTAAAACTGGGTTACTCTCTATGTTGCCATCCCATTCATTCTCTGTATTCAACAGCATTTCCATATATCTTTTCCATCTTCCTTTAATTCCATCTGGGTCCACAACGATTTGTCCCACTTAATCCTTCAAGCAACTCACCCCCATCACATCACACCTCTTTCGCTATCTGCTTTGCAATCCTGAATACTGCTCTCTGACCCTCTTCCGAATCCAAGCGTTCTCCGAACATTTTCCTACATGCCTCCTGCGCCTTTGCTACCTCTTTCTTTGCAGCCTTCTTGGCTGCCTTATAACTTTCATGCTCTGCTGTTTCTGCTCCCGTACCCTTTGCCTTCTGCCACTCCTTGAACTTCTTCCTCTTCTCGTCAATCCTCTTTCCAACTTCATCATCCCACCACCATGTTTCCTAGTGCCTCGGTGGTCCTTTTGTCCATCCACATACCTCACTAACGGCTCCCAACAGACTAGCTTTCATTGACATCCAACCACTTTCAAGCTCAACCACATCATCCTCTACCCTACTCAGCCTCTCTTTTAATGCCTCCCTTACTGTCACCTCTTTCAACCTCCACACCTTCATTCTCGCTTGGTACTTCACCCGCCGAGCTCTCCTCGCACCTTTCACCCTTATGTCGCAGACAACCAAGTGGTGCTGTGAAACAGCCTCCTCCCCCGGGATCACTTTTGTGTCCCGGAGGTGCCCCCTATCTCGCCTACGTACCATCAGGTAGTCAACGGTTGTCGTCGACCCACCTGACGTGTATGTAACAAGCTTATTATCCTCTTTCTGGAACTGAGTATTACAAATCAACAAATCAGCTCCATCAGCAAACTCCAAAATCCTTTCACCTTCTCCATTTCTCACACCATATCCGTAACCCCCATGAACTCCCTCAAAACCATCCATACTCCTTCCCACATGTCCATTTAGGTCTCCTCCTACCACAACAACATCCTCATCTTTCACGTTTTCCATCAGCTTCTCTATCGCACACCAGAACTTGTCCTTCTCTTCATCGCTCCGACCAACCTGTGGAGCATATCCTGAGATGACGTTCACCAAGAGCTTTCCAATCATCATTTTCACCATCATCAACCTATCACTCACTCTCGTCACACTCACCACACTGTCTACAAACTCCTCAGAAAACAGGACACCAACACCATTCACACCCTCCAGGCACCCTTGCCACACAAACTTGTATTTCTGTCCCTGCCTACCCTTCACCATTCTCACACCACTTCCCTTCCATCTCGTCTCTTGCACACAACATATGTCCACTCTTCTTCTGACCAATACTTCCACTACTTCTCCTGATCTCCCTGTCATTGTCCCTACATTCCATGTCCCAAACCTCAGAACCGATCTCCACTTCGGGGCTTTACCCTGCCCATATGTAGTTGTAATTGTCATGGTTCTCTTTTTGAGGCAATGTTTTTATGGCCGGATGCCCTTCCTGACACCAACCCTCTTAGTCGTCTCTTACGACACGCATGGATACGGTGTACCTATTCTAATCCAGGGTACACACTGGGATATAAAGACGGGTATAAAGGGTATAAAGACGGATATATATCTTAACACGGATTTCACGCAAGGTGGGAAACCCTCTTGGGGAGGGAGGCAATTGAAGTCACTACAACCTCATGTGACCCTTAGTCCCTCTTGTCAAATTTGGTTGAGATTGTATAAGTAACGACAGAATGTATTGCTGTCAAAAATACAGACAGGTAGACAGACACCAAATTGTGTATTTTAGTATGATGATGATGTCACTCGGGGTGTAATGAAGCCTATGCAAAAGAGAGCATTTTTATTGCAATTTGTTGTACGTCAGCAGAAAATCTACGTGAATTTGGGCACAGAGTAAAATATTGACCGGTTTGTTCAAAATTCAACATTCAGCGCAGGGGAAGCAAATTGTGATGAAAAAACGACAAACAGTGACGTCACATCCACCATGGTGCAAAGACAGAAAACCATTCGATCTACAACACCAGAAAATGCAGGTAAAACTGCTACAGGTTCTCAGTTGGGAGCATCGGATGTTATTTTTTATCAATTCGATCATTATCCGTTTGTATAGTCAAAATACTCCGCTCATTTCCACTCGTGTTCATTTTCTTTCTTCTGTTTGTGCAATAACTTGACTGTATCTGATCAATAAATACTCATCCCTGTACTTTGTTAAGGCAACAACACACTGGCACGGCATTTTGACGATGAAAGACGGGGGGCCCACGGAACAAAGGTTTTATTTTCTTTGCAGGTTTGTTAGCAGTGATTTCTTTTTTTGATGCCATACAGTACATCGTGTATTAAGAAAATATTGTAGAAAAACTGTTCAGTGCATTTTTTAATGTGGTGAATAAAGGGCAACTCTCAAAATAACAAATGAGCTGGACAATGTAGCTATTGGTTGAGATGGAGTGCAACCGATGCGACTAGGTTTCGAAGCTTTAATTGGGACAAGAGGGGCATCGTCATTCAGAAAAAGCAATTCTTCGGGTTTCACAGAGAATCTGAACAGAAAGGCAATGTGTTCCAATCGAAGAGGCCTCGGAAACCATCATTATGTACACCAGAGAGGGTCAAAGCACTACAAACCAAAATTAATGGAGCCCTGGTAAATCGGCCGAAGGCAAATTGAATGTGATATTCACAACAAGGAAATCTCTAAAGATTGTTGAATTTTTCATCGACCGCATTTGCTTCACACAAATCCAGAATTTTCAGTTGCAGTTGCCGACATCATTTAGTGGGCACCCCTGTGTCTATCGACAATCTCTTCTACGTAATCTGGCCCAGGTCAACGCATGTCCACCTGCTTCCTACTTTGTTGTTAGCATGCAATCCTTTCATTCTTTGTTGTTTTAGCTATTCTATAAGAATTGGCAGGTGGAAGAGGAAAAGAACGTGCACAGGAAATTGACCCGAAGCAACCAAAATATTCTGGAAAAAAGAAAAGAAAAACAAAAGATAAAAAAGAAAGAAAATTCTGCACATTGCTAAAGGACTGGGCCACTGACCATTCAGGTTGGAAATCCCAGCTGCTGCTTTACAGAATAGGTCAGGGTCCTTCTTGGAGAACATGCAAGATCCCACGCGTCCGGTGTAGCACTATTGACCAACACAGTCGTGAAGGCAAAATACAATGAATTCAGGCGAGCAGGAACATGCTTGCTATATGCCCGCTCTCTCTCACGCTAAACCACCGCCGTTGTCTTCCAGTGGCACATGTTGTTTATGGCTCTTCAAATGAACCAACATGTTATTTAACTGAATGTAAGCTTTGCCGCAGATGGAACACTTGTATGGACGCTCCCCCGTATGAGTTCTCATATGGACTACCAAATTACTCGACTGTGTAAAAGCCTTACCGCAGATGGCACACTTGTACGGGCGCTCCCCGGTGTGAGTTCTCATGTGAACTGCCATGTTTCCCGACTGGTTAAAACTTTTCCCACAGATATAGCACTTGTACATCTTTCCTGTCAGGTGTAACTTCATGTGCTCAGTCAGTTTTCTCTTAAATTTACCACTATATTGGCAGTAACTGCACTTGTACGTTTTGGATGCAGAATCCTGCAAGTGAGATGCCGTGTGCCTCTTCGGAACGGCTTTCTTATGAAGAATCATGGAGAACCTGGACCTTAGTTGTCCTGCATTACCTCCAGACCGTTCTGCAAAGAATATCACATCATAAAAGCAACTGCTGTAAAATAATCACAATTATTTTGGCAAAATAAGTGGCAAAATAAATAAAATTTTAATAAAGGCATAATAAATGGTATGTGCTGGTGAAGTTGCGAACTCACCGGTTCGGTGAACATTGCCCATCTCGGGATCCCCATAATGACCTTCTGTCACACAATCTCCATTCCAAGTTTCTTGAGAAATTGAAACGATGTTGTCTTGGAAGCATCCCACTTTCATTGGATAAACACCATCTGCACACGACTCAATGTCAGCCCATTGTAGAGATGCAAAAGTAAAAGCAGTGCTGCTGTTGAGTTGGATTGGCCTTGTTGTAAAATCAACGATGATGATGATGATGATCATAATCATCATCGTCATCGTTTTACGGCCGCTTCCATGCTTGCATGTGTAGGCCACGATTCACCTAATGGCTGCTTTCCAGGCTGCATGATCCGTTGCTAGCCCTCGTTAGTCCTTTAACTCTGAGATAATCTCTCATGAACTCATTCCATGTTTCCTCGGACGGCCTCTAGGTCTCCTTCCATTCACATTCATATTTAAACACCTCTTCACATAGCTGTCCTCCCCCATCTTTTCCATGTGTCCAAACCACCTCAACCTACTCCTGCACATAAACCTCACTAATGCTCTCTATACCTAACATATCTTTTAATTCCACATTTGGTTTCCTATCCCTGTGTCACATTACACATCCATCTCACCATTCCAATTTCATTTCGTCCACAACTTCGTTCATCATCCTTTTTGATCGTCCAGGTTTCACTGACATACAACATCGTGCTTCTAAAGCAAGCGGCATCAAGTTTTCCCTTTGGTTAGAGAGAGATCCCTCTTGATGTTAATAGGGGTACCAATCCCCTAAACTTCCTCCAACCACTTATAATTCTTGCAATCACTGCTGCCTCTGCACCACCACTTGCAGTAATCATATCACCAAGGTAGCAAAATTTATCTACACATTCCAGTGATATGTCCCCAACAACTAATCTTTCCACTGACTGGTGCCGCTTGTTTACCTGTGCAGACAACATATTTAAAATCAGAACCACCTGTAGTCTACCCCTGATGCCGCTACACCTCTTGTGCACCCATCAGTTGCAGTATTTACACAATATTGAGTTGCTACATGCACCTTATTAATTTATTTATTTATTTATTTTACAGACAGCACAGGGCCACCTCCCCCTTTTTTCACAGTTCCTTCTCCCACCTCACTAATCAGTGCTTTTGTTTTTGTTGTATTCACTTTCAATCCTCTGGCCTCCGTACTCTCCTTCCATGCTGTATATTGTACCCATTACCTCTTCCACACTGAGTCATCAGCATACAGGAGCTCCCAAAGTAAGTCTCCTCTAAGTTCCTGTAATTATGGCCTCAATAACCATGATGAACAAGATTGGACGACAGACTGACCCCCTGGTGAACACTCGTTCTCACATCAGAAGTCCTCACTCTGCACTCCATTTACCCTCACAGAAGTTTTTGATCCATCATACATCGCCATGACTACCCTAACTAACCAATCCTCCGCACGTAACTTTCTCATTGACCACTGCCGCACTGCACCACTTCCCGAGGCACCCTGTCAAACGCCTTCTCCAAATCCACAAATATAAAGTAAAGTTGTCTCTTCTTCCCCGGATATTTTTTCCTGTATTTGCCTTTTACGTTTACCTGTATTTTTTTATTTCATAAAAATTACCTCGAACGTGCCCCTTCCTGGCATAAGCCAAATAGCAATTTCATGTATATTAACACTGTCATCAATTTATCCATGACTCTCTCAAACCACTTTCATTCTTTCATTCCATGGTCCAGCAGATTCAAACCCCTATAATTACCCCAAACTAAGACATCACCATTCCCTTTATAAATATGCCCTATTACAATCTTCAACCAGTCATCTGGGACAGATGTCTCCCTTATAATTGCATTTACCAATTTTGTGATTAAATTTACTCCAATATCGCCAGAGGCCTTCAGCATCTCTGTGACAATACCAGAGCTGCCCGCCGCTTTACCACGCTTCATTACATCGATTGCTTTCTTCACCCATTCATTCTTTATCTCAGGTGGTGGACTCTGCACCCGGCACCCAGTGCACCCGGCACCCAGTGCACCTCTACCCTGCCCGGCACCCTGCACCCGGTGGTGGGTGGTGGGTGGTGGATCTCAGGAGGTGCAGGTGGTGGTTTATCTCAGGTGGTGGTGGTGGTGCTCTACTGCCTCCAAAATATCCCTATTCCAAGGGAACTCTTCATTTAGCAGGCACTCATAGCTCCTCCAAGCATTTATAATTTCCCTATGGTCAACCAGTACATTTCCCATATCATCCTTCACACAATGCTCTCCCAAGAGCTCCTCATTTTGAGCGATCATTTGCTTGGCTATCCTAAATATCTCCCCTCAACTATCTGCATTAGTTATCACATCTGAAAGTGAATCCTGCACTCATTTTTAGCCGTGTAAACCTCCCTTCTTGCCGTACGTTTAGCCACTAAATATTCCTCCTTATCTCCTCCCTTTTTTCAAATCCTAAACAAGAGTCCCAACAACTCTCTACATCCTCTCCTACCATAAGAGTTCCCAACAGAAATGTTCCTTTACTTTCTGATTTTATAGTTTCCATACTCTTCTCCTTGGAACAAAGGATTTCCTCTTTTACCTACTCCAGATTATCTCGACATCACACACCAACAGCCTATGTTGTAAAGCACATTATTCTCCACCTATTGTTTTCACATCCTTGACCAACTTCCTATCTAATGTCCTAACTAGAAAGTAGTCTGACTCTTTATACCACCTTACTCATAAGTGATCTGTCTGCCCTGCCTCTTCTTAAACATAGTGTTGCAGACAACCATATCGAAAGCATCCCCAAACTCAAACATTCTTACACCTTCAGTGAATGTTTCTAGCTCCGAAACCAGACCCACCATGCCCACCTTCATATCCTTCTGATAACTCACCAACATGTCCATTCAGATCACCTCCCATCACGACTTCTCTCTCGGTGATCCCTGAAACAACATGCACCAGTGTGTCCCAAAACTCATCCTTCTCCTCCTCACTTAATCCTGTCTATGGAGCATATGTTGATACTATTGCAATTATAAAAATAAAAATAATAATTTATGTCAAAGGGCACAAATGTGTTTCCAAAGGTCTTTGCATTTCAAAGCACAAAAGCACAAAAGGAAGGAGTGTTACTTGAGAAAATTTGATTTTTAAGAAGGGAAAGGGGGTAGGGTTAATGGAAAAGAGGTAAGGAGTAGTTGGAGAAGCGGGTGGCAAAAAGGAAACAAAACTGAGATAAAAGGGGCGAGATGATGTCAAGCATGTTACCTTTTTTAATCTTCCCTTAATAGAAAACAGTGTGCACGTGTGTATTTGTCTGTCCCCCTTTATAAGGCTGATTTCTGATTGTGTTTACTATGGGGCCAATCACAATGGTGTTAAAGGGCAAACTTTTAAAACGACTGTGTGTTTACCACAATACCACAGCCTACCTTTAAGGAAAAATAAAACTCGAAAAACATTTTCCATAAAAGAGTAATTATATCTCTTCCATTGGAATTGTAGACGGTGACTTGCAAACTAAGCCTCAAGGGCGGTGTAGAGAAAGGTTTAAAGAAAATAATAAATACAAGGTACAAGGAGGTGAAATTCGCTGAGCATGATGTGCAATGCACGCAGAGCAAAACGAGTGTTAATTTATGTCTGTAGGATGTCTCTTAAATAAAGTAGATATAAGCACACCTGAGTTTCGTTTGGTTATATTTGGTTAACGCTATGTGGTTTGGTTACGCTGGCTGGTTTGGTTAACTCTAAGTGGTTTGGTTATATTTGGTGGTTTGGTTATGCTGTGTGGGTTGCTTACGCTGGGTGGTTTGGTTACGCTGGGTGGTTTGGCTAACGTTGGGTGGTTTGGCTAACGTTGGGTGGTTTGGCTAGCGTTGGGTGGTTTGGCTAGCGTTGGGTGGTTTGGCTAGCGTTGGGTGGTTTGGCTAGCGTTGGGTGGTTTGGCTAGCGTTGGGTGGTTTGGCTAGCGTTGGGTGGTTTGGCTAGCGTTGGGTGGTTTGGCTAGCGTTGGGTGGTTTGGCTAGCGTTGGGTGGTTTGGCTAGCGTTGGGTGGTTTGGCTAGCGTTGGGTGGTTTGGCTAACGTTGGGTGGTTTGGCTAACGTTGGGTGGTTTGGCTAACGTTGGGTGGTTTGGCTAACGTTGGGTGGTTTGGCTAACGTTGGGTGGTTTGGCTAACGTTGGGTGGTTTGGCTAACGTTGGGTGGTTTGGCTAACGTTGGGTGGTTTGGCTAACGTTGGGTGGTTTGGCTAACGTTGGGTGGTTTGGCTAACGTTGGGTGGTTTGGCTAACGTTGGGTGGTTTGGCTAACGTTGGGTGGTTTGGCTAACGTTGGGTGGTTTGGCTAACTTTGGGTGGTTTGGCTAACGTTGGGTGGTTTGGCTAATGTTGGGTGGTTTGGCTAACGTTGGGTGGTTTGGCTAACGTTGGGTGGTTTGGCTAACGTTGGGTGGTTTGGCTAACGTTGGGTGGTTTGGCTAACGTTGGGTGGTTTGGCTAACGTTGGGTGGTTTGGGTTACGCTGGGTGGTTTGGTTACGCTGGGTGGTTTGGTTACGCTGGGTGGTTTGGTTACGCTGGGTGGTTTGGTTACGCTGGGTGGTTTGGTTACGCTGGGTGGTTTGGTTACGCTGGGTGGTTTGGTTACGTTGGGTGGTTTGGTTACGCTGGGTGGTTTGGTTACGCTGGGTGGTTTGGTTACGCTGGGTGGTTTGGTTACGCTGGGTGGTTTGGTTACGCTGGGTGGTTTGGTTACGCTGGGTGGTTTGGTTACGCTGGGTGGTTTGGTTACGCTGGGTGGTTTGGTTACGCTGGGTGGTTTAGTTACGCTGGGTGGTTTGGTTACGCTGGGTGGTTTGGTTACGCTGGGTGGTTTGGTTACGCTGGGTGGTTTGGTTACGCTGGGTGGTTTGGTTACGCTGGGTGGTTTGGTTACGCTGGGTGGTTTGGTTACGCTGGGTGGTTTGGTTACGCAGGGTGGTTTGGCTAACGTTTGGTGGTTTGGCTAACGTTGGGTGGTTTGGCTAAAGTTGGGTGGTTTGGCTAAAGTTGGGTGGTTTGGCTAACGTTGGGTGGTTTGGTTACGCTGGGTGGTTTGGTTACCCTGGGTGGTTTGGTTACGCTGGGTGGTTTGGTTACGCTGGGTGGTTTGGTTACGCTGGGTGGTTTTGGTTACGCTGGGTGGTTTGGTTACGCTGGGTGGTTTGGTTACGCTGGGTGGCTTGGCTAACGTTGGGTGGCTTGGCTAACGTTGGGTGGTTTGGCTAACGTTGGGTGGTTTGGCTAACGTTGGGTGGTTTGGCTAACGTTGGGTGGTTTGGCTAACGTTGGGTGGTTTGGCTAACGTTGGGTGGTTTGGCTAACGTTGGGTGGTTTGGCTAACGTTGGGTGGTTTGGCTAACGTTGGGTGGTTTGGCTAACGTTGGGTGGTTTGGCTAACGTTGGGTGGTTTGGTTAACGTTGGGTGGTTTGGCTAACGTTGGGTGGTTTGGCTAACGTTGGGTGGTTTGGCTAACGTTGGGTGGTTTGGCTAACGTTGGGTGGTTTGGCTAACGTTGGGTGGTTTGGCTAACGTTGGGTGGTTTGGGTAACGTTGGGTGGTTTGGCTAACGTTGGGTGGTTTGGCTAACGTTGGGTGGTTTGGTTAACGCTGGGTGGTTTGGTTATGCTGGGTGGTTTGGTTAATGCTGGGTGGTTTGTTTAATGCTGGGTGGTTTGGTTCATGCTGGGTGGTTTGGTTATGCTGGGTGGTTTGGTTATGCTGGGTGGTTTGGTTATGCTTGGTGGTTTGGTTACGCTGGGTGGATTGGTTATGCTGGGTGGTTTGGTTAACGCTGGGTGGTTTGGTTATGCTGGGTGGTTTGGTTATCCTGGGTGCTTTGGTTTACCTGGGTGGTTTGGTTATGCTGGGTGGTTTGGTTATGCTTGGTGGTTTGGTTATGATGACTGGTTTGGTTACGCTGGGTGGTTTGGTTATGATGACTGGTTTGGTTACGCTGGGTGGTTTGGTTACGCTGGGTGGTTTGGTTACGCTGGGTGGTTTGGTTACGCTGGGTGGTTTGGTTATGCTGGGTGGTTTGGTTACGCTGGGTGGATTGGTTACGCTGGGTGGTTTGGTTAACGCTGGGTGGTTTGGTTAACGCTGGGTGGTTTGGTTAACGCTGGGTAGTTTGGTTATTGCTGGGTGGTTTGGTTATGCTGGGTGGTTTGGTTATGCTGGGTGGTTTGGTTATGCTGGGTGGTTTGGTTAATGCTGGGTGGTTTGGTTAATGCTGGGTGGTTTGGTTTCATTTGGTGGTTTGGTTACGCTGTGTGGTTTGTTATCCTGGGTGGTTTGGTTACGCTGGGTGGTTTGGTTATAATGGGTGATTTGGTTATATTGGGTGCTTTGGTTATATTGGGTAGTTTTGTTACATTTGGTGATTTGGTTACGCTGTGTGGTTTGGTTATCCTGGGTGGTTTGGTTAATGCTAGGTGGTTTGGTTATCCTGGGTGGTTTGGTTATGCTGGGTGGTTTGGTTAATGCTGGGTGGTTTGGTTTTATTTGGTGGTTTGGTTACGCTGTGTGGTTTGTTATCCTGGGTGGTTTGGTTACGCTGGGTGGTTTGGTTATATTGGGT
This sequence comes from Myxine glutinosa, assembly GCF_964187855.1. Classification (NCBI taxonomy): domain Eukaryota; kingdom Metazoa; phylum Chordata; class Myxini; order Myxiniformes; family Myxinidae; genus Myxine; species Myxine glutinosa. Next base: position 147,125,939 of record NC_136266.1, read on the forward strand.
GATTTGGTTATATTTGGTGGTTTGGTTATGCTGTGTTTTTTGATTATGCTGGGCGGTTTGGTTAACGCCAGGTGGTTTGGCTAACGCTGGGTGATTTGGTTAACGCTGGGTGGTTTGCCATTGCCTTCCAGGCAGTCACTCCAGGAAGGAATTTGTAGTTTGTTTCGGGTGCCAGTGATGACTTGCGCACTCTTCATGAAAGGCACCATGGGATCTTTAACGTCTAGCAACAAATGTTGGAAGATGCGACACCCAGTTTAACATCCATCCAAAGGACGGCACACCCTGCGTGTGAATGTCAGGACTCAAACCCAGGAAAGAGAGATCAAAGGCGAGTGTGACAGCAAAACTAAGAAATTACAGAATCTACAAATTAATTACACAGAATTACTAACCCTAACCCTAACCAGAGATTAATGGCTTATTTATAAAATCGGATTTATAAGAGAATAACTATATATTAAATTTGATGATGCATTTTTGTTGTTTTATATTGATCAAAAGCTTGGGATCCAAGATCTTGGGTTCGAATCCCGGTCGATCGCTGAATTAACACCAGGGGGGTTGACTCAGCCTGTCATCCTTCTGAGGTCGGCAAATTGAGTACCAGTTCACTGGTAATTCCCTGTGTGTCACAAGAGGCGACTAACAGGGTTGGCGGCAGGAAGGGCATCCGGCCATAAAACATTGCTTCAAAAAGGGGACCACGGTGCCCGAAAAAGGCCAACTCCTGCTTTGCGGGGGGAAAATGGCCTCTAAAGGTGGTTCTATATTGATCAAAAGCTAATATTTGAGTTCATACATAAAATCACACACAGGACAAAGACATTAATTGTAGACAATGGTATAAATTTGCATTAAATGCAAGGACATTAATAGACAAGGGAGAAAAAAGCTACGTGGCCACATGGGATTTCAATCTGGGCTCCACAAATCATGATCCAATGGTTCAGATAGGCACACCAGTAGGCCGACAAATTACTTCCTCAGTGATTTATCTCACTCGATGAAAAACTATGGGTAAAAACGGAATATTTTGTGCAAAAGGGAAGGAGAATTTTCTTTTTACAACAATGGTAGAAAGAGGTTTAAAGAATGCCATTAAATGATTCCCTAAACCACTCGTAAAAAGTCAAGGTAGCACCTCCGAGTGTCGTGGGCCGGAGTGAGGCCACCAAAGCGGCCACAACTTGGTGGGGGATTTGCATTCGCCCTTTGCTCGGACGTTTGAAAAATTGGTAACCATTTTTATATGCTAAATGGTGCTTTTGTATGACGAGTACACCCGCTCACGATGGGAGCAGCAGGAAGGGTCATTCCTCTTTGGGGTATATAGATTACAGTAGATATATGGTCGGGTCTCAAGAACATTGGGTATGCGTTCATTTACCAAGTTTGTTGTGGAGAGATCGCCGAGTGGTTTAAGCATTCGAGCAAGCACTCCATTCAAAACCGTTAAGGAACAGCTGGCTCGGAAAGCGCTAGCTAGCAGCTTGGTAAATGAGCACAACCCAGGCTTCCTCCCTTTCAGTTTTGTGTTAAACAGCAGGAGCGAGTTTCAAAAAGCCGCCACAAAAAACGCCATGTTAGCGGCAAGAAGCGTCATGTTATTGACATGACCAACCCTTGTGGGTATATAGATTACAGTAGATCTTCGCTTAGGTCTGTAAGTAAAACCTACCTCACGGATGTCGGGATTACACCAAATTTCTTTATTTAGTGTTATAAACAGCATTAGCGACTGTTTAAATAGCTAACCATATGTGTTTGTGGTTTATAATATTTTTACTTCTGGTGGAGGTCATTGGTCCGTTGCTCCCACGAAAAACGCCATGATAAGATATTTATAAACGTCGACACGACGTTTGTTCAAGGAGGAAAAACCCTTTAGGGAAGTGGGACATTATTAATATCAATATTGTTTTGTAATAACATTAATATTATGCTATTTATCATTCGTTTTGTTATTAGAAGCATCCTTGGAAAAACGACACGATAAAGCTAGCTTAACACGGATATACACCTCAACACTCAACCCCATTGGCAGCAATGGTGGGGAAAACCCCCTTGAGGAGGGGGGCAAATGAATGCAGTACAACCTTCATTTTGTGACTATTATATTTGATTGAGATTGCATAACGATCGAACATCGTGAGACAGACCAAAAATTGTGAGACAGACAGACAGACAGACACCAAATTGCATATTTTTGTATGATGAACAACCAAATTCATTACATAAGAGAACACGATGCTTGACGTTGATCTACTCAGGATAAGGACAAGTAAACGGTCGTATGAATGAATGAATGAATGAATATGATTAGTTAGGTCAGCCAAGTGAAAGTTGGCTGAATAAGACCGACAAATGCAAGTGGATCTGGTGTGTTCATTGTGATAAAACAAGCTGTTAGGTTCGATCACTTACAACTTTGTGTTATCATGAAACTATGATATTTTTACTCAACAAAATCAAAAGGTGGTAACATCCATGCAGAAAAAAAAGTTCCAACACCTGATAAAATGTTATTACCCTCACCAAGGAGAGAGTATTGCATTTGGGCCCCTTTGTCTGTCTGTCCGTCCACACAGAATATGAGTATGCTTTTCTTTGCAACCGTTGGACCGACTGACAATACATTTTCCCAATAGGAGCGCCTCCCCTCCTGTAAAGATTTTTAATGATAATTATGACATCATAGATTACGTGGTATGGGCGCCATCTTGGGAAAACTGAAAAACTTTGCACCTCTATATCTCGGAAACCGCTCCATGGAACAAATTGAAACATGGCTCATTGTAAAGTACTCCCCATGGAGGACAACATATATCCATGATGATGTTATTAGTACCTTCATAATGACGTCCAAATTTGACAAGTAAAACGCTTGACCCGATCTGTTTGAAATTTATTGAGCGTGGTCTACCCAAAAATTGTACAGGACAATTAAATTGACGACGTCATCGGTCACATGGTTCATTAGGCATATTGGATTGAACATAAATCTATGCCGTCAATAAACCACACAAACACAGCAGCTAATAAACGCCACACGAAATACACCACACAAACACATCCTGGTGAGGGTCTGCAATCTCTGATTGCACTGTTTTGTTTTTATTTTAAAAATTTACCTTGGAAGGTCGATTCATCCATAATGTTTGATTCTTCCTTAATTCCAATAATAAGATCTGCAAAACATAAAAAGATTAAATGGAATACCACCACAACAATTAATAATACATGAAGAAAACTAGAACGGCACTCGAAAAGGGCATACCTCCGCCAGGCTGAACAATTCACATTTTGTATCCCACTGATAGGCTGGATCTAGATCCGGACCTGAACCAAAACTTAATTGACTTGTTCCTGTCACCTAACAAACTCATCAACCAAGTGTCCGTCCAAAACTTTTAAAGATATCCTGATGCTATGTGTGAAGGAGAGAATCAGGAGTGCTCTCAGTAAGTGTAGTTGCCCCTCTCAGTAAGTGTAGTTGCCCCTCTCAGTAAGTGTAGTTGCCCAGGTTGGTCGTTTTTAAAAGCGGAAAGTCATAAGAACATCACGTCCGGTGAACAACAACAGGATGCAGCTCAAGAAAACACGACATAGGTGACCATTCTGTATGTGGCTGGGCTGTCTGAGAAAGTGAGAAGAACTTTCTCCAAGTTTGGCATTGTTACATCATTTAAATCGCACAGAATTCTGTGAAACAAGTTAGTTAATATTAAGGACAAGATCCAGAAGGATAGGAAACGCGACTTGGTGTATGGCATCAGATGTGGAAGTCCATCATGCACTGAGACCGACATATAAGAAAATTGGCAAACACTTAAGGCCCTATGAACCAACATCGTCGTCCAGCTTATGAAGAGACATTGAACTCTGATGTATGTACGCACTTCAACCTGGATGACCACAGTTTTGGTAACAGTATTGAGTTAGACAGAAAAAGGTGGTTTGCTCATGGTGTAAAGGAATCCATTTGGGAAAGTGTTGAATCACCATCTATGAACAAAAGGGGAGGTTTGCGAATTAATCTGTCACGGATGTGGGACAAGGCGATTACATCTCTCCCACGGCATCTGCAATCGTCACGGGATGCCCGAATTGGTCAACAGATTGATTGGTGGGGGATTTGGGGGATTGATTAATGGGGGATTGATTACTCAACAGACCAATTCACCCCACCAACGGTTGAGGTCACGTGGCAATTTTCAAGCTTGTTCTTCACTTCAACATCTGCCGAGACCAAGGCGAGCAGATTCTCACCAAAACATCGGCTCTACCGACGAGTAAGTCCAGCTTTTTTGAATTATAAACTTTACTGAATTATTTGATTATCATTCTGCATATCATTCTGCATTATTTTCATAACATTGCATCAATCAGGAAATGTTTACATTTTCTGCTCTTATTTGATTTCATATGGCTCGGTGTGCCCTTTATTATTATTAATCGCAACCCCACTTACGTTGACTTTGTTGATGTCGTCAATTTGTCAGAAATTTCCATGCCATAATATCACCATGTATTTTGTATTACTCTCGGTCGGTGTTTTTTATCTTCAGTCATTGTAAATTGTTCCTTTTCTTATGTTTCTTTACTTCCCATTCCTCTTTTCTTTCTCTATTCTGATCCCCGAGGGCTCCAGCTACTGAAAGAGTGTAACATTTTGGCTCTTAAAAACAATTCTCTAATTCTTCTTGTTTACACTTCCTATATTTTACTATTGCTGTCAGTTTATAAATAGATAAATATCAGATAATTATCCTTTTAATTCCTTGGAAGTTGATGAGTTTTCAAATTTTGATGCAAGGCACATGTATGGATACGAAGCCACCAAAAAGTATGCAGTTTTGATTTAAATAAGGGGAGAGACAGAGCACGGAGAGGGCAGAGGGTGCAAGACCAGAAATGAGGCGGAAGAAAAAGATAGAGACCAACGACAATGGCGAAGTGACAGGCCCATAGATTCAGCTTCATAGCATGAGTGTCCCATGATATTGAAAGCATTGGTTTCCAATGTGTCGAGATGAGCAATAATTAAAGAATTAATCAATGAATTGATAACTCAATAAATTAAAAATACTGTCATGTGGCCGCCTTTGATGAAAATCAGACGGTCACGAAAGCCGATCGCGAAGGCCTTAGCTCTTCGCGATCAAAAAATCAATTTTTTGAATATAAGCTCTCGAGACGAAAACTCAATGGCGGACTCAAAGACAGAAAGCTGTACAAAATTGCGCGGGATGGAGGGGTGGCGCAAGACCCCTGCAGTCTTACCTGTTCTCGGGGCGTCTCCAATGCTGCTGCAAATTAAATAAACCACACGGAAAACTGCGTTCAGGTATATACAGAAAATAAAACAAGGATTTATTCACAAGGATAGCAGGACAGGAAAATACGCGCCGGTAATAAATGTCCTAATCTGGACGTCCCCACACACAGATTTCGGATACGAGACAATGTAAAATGAATTAAGGAAAATAAAACGTTCGTTATGTATTTGTGAAAGGTGGGGTGCGGCCTTATCTGTCTGTCGTCTGCAGTGTGTCGTCCAACGCGGCTCCAAGCTCCAGCGCGAAGAAACCGTTTGTCCGCTTGCTCGCACGCTTCGCCAGGCCTCGATGCGACTCGCTCCGCGGGACGCCATGAGGTCCCTCGCTCCGAGCACCAATGCACCGCAAGGAACCAAAAGCACCACGCGGAATCAACGCAGGGCAGCGATCCCCACACGAAGCCAATCTCCAACCCGAAGGGGCCGATCTCCAACACGAGGTCCAGCGCGAAGAGAGACAAAAAGACAAAGAGCACAGAGAGGTCGTGCAGCGCCAAGAGCCAAGAGAAAAATCCCAGACACAAAATGTCGTGCAGCGCGCCCTTTTATAACCTTGCGTCAAATCTTCTCCAATGTTCTCTTTCGCTGGTGCCCTGTCATTGGCCGAGTGCCTCCCGCACTGTGGTGTTGCTCGCCCCTCCCCCTGGCCAATCAACAGTCCTCCTGGACGTGGCTCCCAGCCTTGCTCGATGCCTGACGCCCACTCCGGTGTTGCACGTGGCCCTTGCCTGCTTGTCTTCCACAGTCTTTGTAAGGGAAGGGAATTTAATTACTGTTGCGCACTAAGGACCTATCTAAGTGTTGATATGTGTGCGTTGCCATAAGGGACAAAGGAATGATTACCAGGTCTGACACACAGGGGTTTATCTTAGTCCCTACACTATTTAACACACGAACATCCTTGTATGTTCACAGTTATACACTTCCCCGACAAACCGGACGAAAAACAGAATTTATTACAAGTAGATTCCTGATCAGGACAGTCGGATACCTACCTACACAGATTTATCTGGCTCTACATATTCCTCTACCCAAATTCATAACACAGCCCCCCCCCCCCCCCCCCCCCCGGAACCATAGCTCCTGCTAGGTTCACTGCAGGCGCTACCATTCCACAATGGTTCACCGGACGTTGTTCACCGAACACTTACCGTCTCATACTTAATTAACCCATGAAATAAATCAGGAGGGCTGTGGGAAGTGATGAATGTGGGCTGCGGGTATGAATGGGATGGCAACATAGAGAGTAACCCAGTTTTAGGACCGGCAGAGAAGATAACTGAGAAGGAAGTTGAGGAAGCGATAAAAGCAATGAAGAGTAGAAAAGCGGGAGGGCCGACGAGAGTTGTGGAAGATATGTTGAAGGCAGCGGGAAATTGGGGTGTAAAGAGAATGACAGAGATCTGCAATCTGGTGGTGAAAGAAGGCCGCATTCCAGTGGTTTAGGAACCGAGTACCCTCGTCCCTCTATACAAGGGGAAAGGTGACCCTCTGGACTGTGGCTTGTATAGAGCGATAAAGTTATTGGAGCATGGAATGAAGGTATTGGAAAGGGTGTTGGAGAGGAGGATAAGGAAGAAAGTGATGATTGACGAAATGCAGTTTGGATTTATGCCAGGAAGAGGAACGACAGACGCGCTTTTTATTGTGAGGCAGTTGCAGGAGAAGTACATGGAGAAGAGGAAGAAGTTGTTTCTTGGGTTTGTTGATCTGGAGAAAGCATTCGATAGGGTTCCACATGAAGTAGTGACATGGGCATTGAGGAAGTTAGGAGTGGAGGAATGGTTGATCAGAGTAGTGATGGCAATGTACAAAAGAGCGTGCACAGCTGTAAGGACGAAGGACGGGAACAGTGGTGAGTTTAAGGTGAAGGTGGGAGTGCATCAGGGGTCGGTACTAAGTCCACTACTATTTGTAGCTGTGATGGAGGTGCTGGCTCAGAATGTAAAGGAGGGTTTACCGTGGGAGTTCTTGTATGCAGATGATCTGGTGTTGATTGCAGAAAGTATGGATGGACTGAAGGAGAAGATGAACAAGTAGAAGGAATGTATGGAGACAAAAGGTCTGAAGGTGAATATCGGAAAAACGAAGGTGATGGCAAGTGGTAAAGCATGTGGTGAGGTGGAAAGAACTTGGAAGTGGCCGTGTGCTGTGTGCAGGAAGGGTATCGGAGTGAATTCCATTCAATGTACAATGTGCGCTGAGTGGGTTCATCAAAAATGTAGTGGTTTGAGAGGGTCATTAACCAATGTGGCAGCTACATTCAAGTGTAAGGTGTGCACGGAGGGAGCTGCAGATGGAGGAAATGTTGAGTTGGATCTTGGAGACAGCGTGAAGCTGGAAGGTGTGAAAACAATTTGTTACCTCGGAGACATGCTGAATGGAGAAGGTGGATCAGACTCGGCAACCGTTGCTCGAGTGAGATGTGCATGGAAGAAGTTTCGGGAACTGAGTGGCGTGCTGACGAGGAGGGGAGTGTCGTTGAAGCTGAAGGGAAAGGTGTATGCTGCATGTGTGAGAAGTGTTATGATTTATGGGAGCGAGACATGGGTAATGAACGTAGAGCAGCAACGAAGGCTGGAAAGAGTGGAAATGCGAATGGTTCGGTGGATGTGTGGAGTATCGTTGAGAGAGAGGAAGACAAATGATGAATCGCGAAAGATGATGGGAATAGAGCCTGTGATGGATGCTGTGAAGAGAAACAGGTTGAGATGGTTTGGTCATGTGTTGAGGAAGGATGAAAGTGACTGGTTGAGAAGAGTGATGGAAATGAATGTAGAAGGAAGTAGAGGACGGGGAAGACCGAGAAAGACTTGGCTAAAGATGGTCGAAGAAGAAATGCGGGCAAGGGGGTTAACAAGGGGAGATGCAGAAAATAGGGCAAAATGGAGAGGATTGTCATGAAGACCGCAAGGCTAACCCCCGCTCTTGCAGGGAAAATGGCCTTAAAATGCCTGTTGTGTTGTTGTTGTTGTGGGAAGTGAGCCGGACTTCCTACCTATTCTCCTTAACAAGCTAATCCCCTTAACAATCATGCAAATATGTACAATGATCTCATTCGTTGTTCCTGCGGAGGGAGGAAACAAACAACACACAAAACTAACTTAACCACAATCTTATCCTTAATCAAAAATTCAAAACTTCCAAAACTCTAAACATTTGTACAACCCCAGTCTACAGACCGCGTCCCCCGGTGGATGCCACAAGATGCAACCTTATCTGTGGGGCCATCCCAATGCACCCCAAAATTTCCGCGGGCCCTGTCCAGGTGTTACAGGTGAGTGACATGGCTCGGTGGATTTCGCCCTCATTCATACAACACAAACCCTTAACCACTCATGCTCATTCCAAAACTCATTACACACAAAATCATTTCAAGCACTTATTTCACCCCGCCCCCTGCAGGACCATGGCATAGATGTCATATTCATGTGTGCATTTCTCAACTAGGCAGCGGGGAGGTACCGCACAAGTAAAATGGTGGGGGCGCTTCAGGCTGTGGTGCCCGCAGTCCCAAACACAAGTCAACCGACTCACAAGTTCATTGCCCCCCCTCCCCCCCCCATTTACCTCTTGGCCCCGTGACAGCCCAACAGCCCTTCCCGCTGTTACCCTGCCGGTGAGGGTCACCACACACCAGGCTCCGTTGCCTCCTGCTTCCGCGCAGCTCCACGGGTCGCCAGAAGTCTCCTTTACACCATGGCGTCCAACCAGACCCTCCACCAACGAGCTCCAATTTCCAGATACCATCGGCTGCGAGGGGTAATTGCCGCAGAGGGGGGCCGCAAGCATCGCTCCTCAGAGCTTGATCTGTACCTGCGGACACACACACCTTCCCCACCCACAAGATCCCAAACACACATTTCCTCCCCCGCTGCCATTCAATTCTCACACATTTCAGAGAAGATGGTACCAAAAAGATGTTACAAGAGTTGCCATGGCCTGCTTCATGTGAAATCCCCAGTTCACATTTTAAATCACATTTTCAAAACACAATAATCATCACTCACTCTCCATTATCTCCACTCTCGTGACCACATGAAAACACATCACCACAACACTAACACAAACGCCACCCACAAGACTCTGTGTGGCACACATTCCAATCCCCTCACCGGCCATGTCATCACTCTCACCCGCCCCCAACTCCAAATTACATGTCCTCAATTTAACAAGCTGGTCCCGAAGCCTGCGACAGTAACCATCAAGGCCTTACCTCAACCTTGATGAGCAGGTATTTTCCGGTTGGTCAGGTCCAAAGTGCCATCCACCCACAAAATCCCAAAATTTATCATTGGACCAATCAAATTCTTCCAAATTTCACTTTTCTCCCCACTACACTGGCAGGAATGTGGATCCGCATCCAACGGTGAACTGTTCTAAACAACGACCTGTGGCTACGACAGCTCCGCACCTCTACCGTGCAAGGGTCAACGGGACAACCCGAGCAGTCGTAACACCAACATGACCCATGAGTGTCCATAAGGGTGCGACCCACCATCCATCCTTCGGCCCCCCTGCGAGGAACACAGCTGCACCAGCCCCAGCTGGCCAATGTGGTGAGCACCTGCTGCCAACAACACTACCGCACGCACAACCTCGGCCCTGGGGGAGACGGTCGCAATGCGTGGCTTTCCCCGCACGTCACCTACGCCGCCCTCATCCCCCAGTCCACAGAACTGCAGCCCCCTAGTCCACAGAACTGCGGCCCCGCAGTGCCCACCCACACTTGACCACGCCAAGGTCCAGTCAACAGCCATGCTCCACCAGGAGACCCACCCATAAGACATGGTCCACACACCTGCAGACACCCAAAGCACCACGTTGACCCCCAGACGACACAACTCCATCCCCATGACTCCGTGTCCCAAATATCGGCACAGTCGCGCCCGCAACCAGTTGAAGGCTGTGTCCTGCTACCCTATCAATTTTTATCACAGCCTCCAACACTTTGGTCTACACACCTGGATCAATAATGGTGACACTGCTGTCAGTATCCACCATGACATTTCAAAATCCACCCTTAAATTTGCATCTAACCCACAGATTACCCATGCCAAACATTTTTCACATTTTGCTAAACTCACCAAAGAAAGATGCTTTGCCATACACATGCCAGTCAAGCATGGCCCATATGCTCGGCACGTTACAAATTCCCATTCAACACTCCCATGGCTCTCTTCCCAAACCGAGAGTCCACAAATCATAATGGAGCATCTGTGGAAGGTCACCCTCACACCATCACGTTCCACAGATGCCCCAATGGTTGTCCGGCAGGCTGTCTCATTCCGTCCATTCGGTTCGACCCGCGTCCATAGACCAGCACGACATGGCAGGTCACCACATGCCGGCTGTTCCAGAGTCTCAGGGAGAGGGTGTCTGGCTGCATGCCCGGGCGGTCACCACATCAGGCCCAAGTTGGCCGTCCGTGATGCCACCACCAAAGCACGACCCACAACACCTCCCCCTAGTGGTCCTCAATATACGCCATCCCAGGCCTGTGAGGAACCACCTCGGACTCCCTGGAGGTCTGAACCCCCACCAGTTTCCGGTGACCCTGTCAGTCCAAGCCAAATGCTCGGGCGGCGCCCCGACGGACAAGGAACGCCACACTCCACCAGACCCCCTGTGGGGCCCAGGTCGTACTATGACACCCATGGCTGGACCCCACATCCAAATCTCGCCAGCACAGCCCCCCAGCTGGCTGGCATACCCAAATTTTGAAAGTGGCAAATTTTGCCCGAGGCCATCACCATTGACCTCTCCATGTCCAAATCCCGCAGCCCGGGGACCAGCTCCCTCCATGGCTGCTCCACATCAAATTCCCATTTTAATTTTATTTTAAATTTCCTTTTAAAATTTTTGGCCCCAGGTGTCCAATCACCGCAGCTGCAGGTAACAACCCCTACCACAGGTTGTTCTGCCCCTCCCTGCAGCTGGTCCAAATTCCCTACGGGGACCAAATCTTCTGAAGCTCTATCTCCCGATCCCTCTCTGTCCGAATCCAGCCTGGAGCCAACACACTCCCCCAACTGGTTGTTCAATTTTGGAGCCTCCTGTTCCCAATTGTTATGCACGGTGAGGGTTCCCTCGGTCACCTCAACCGCCTCCTCGGACCGACTCACCTCCTCCCCCAAACTCCTTTGGGCCTGATCAAACTTGTCCTCCATGGGTCTGTCCCAGGTCCCCAGCCGCTGGATCAAATCATGCTCATTATCATTACATATCATTTGCGGCCCCGACAGGCTTTCCCCAATAAATACCCGGTCCGGCTCCATCATACGGACCCCCAACAAGCGTTACGCCGAGGTCCCCCGTCGGGGAAGTGATGTGAGTTGACAAAGTGGAAGACGCAGAAAACATGCCACTGATATGATATTTCGCTCACAAGGTTCAGACATACATGGAGGCGGCCATCTTGGATTTTGACGTGGCGACACAATTTTCAATAGCGTTCTTCCTTATGCGAAGATACACCCACACACCAGATTAGAAGTTGGTATGTCGCTTATTTTTCAAGATATTCAGCTCACAAGGTTCAGGCATACATGGCGGTGGCCATCTTGGATTTTGACGTGGCGACCCAATTTTCAACAGCGTTCTTCCTTGGGCCGAGATACACCCACACACCAGATTAGAAGTTGGTACTTCGCTTATTTTTCAAGATGTTCAGCTCACAAGGTTCAGACATACATGGCGGCGGCCATCTTGGATTTTGACGTGGCGACCCCATTTTCAATAGGCTTCTTCCTTATGCCTAGATACACCCACACGCCAGATTAGAAGTTGGTACTTCGCTTATTTTTCAAGATATTCCGCTCACAAGGTTCAGACATACATGGCATCAGACATACATGGTGGCGGCCATCTTGGATTTTGACGGCTTTTTTTTTTTTTTTTAATACAACATCGAGGCTCGTGAAAGAGCTAACATTAATCACACAGAAAGACAAACCGACACATAAAACATATAACATGGGAAGCGGTAGACAAGATGGGGCGAGATGGGGAGGAACACAAACACAACATCTGAGAGCAGGGACATCGAGAGATCTGTGGGAGAGAGGGCTTTGGGGGGGGGAAGGCATGGGAAGGGGGGGGGGGGACGGGGTGGGAGAGGTATAAAACATATGGACACTGCCAGGACTTCCAGGAAAGAAGTTGGAATTTCAAACAAGGTTGCACCCACACACCAAATTAGAATGCGGTCCTTCGCTTACGCACGCACGCACGCACGCATGCACGCGTGCCCACAATAATGTTACCCCCTCTTGCTCTGAACCACCACCCTGGCACAGCAAGGATTCCAATCCATCCCCCGGTTGATGTGTTGGGGCATCCATCCGGCCCCGATACACCTCCAGGCCATGATGTGGGAAACATCGTCCATTTACCTGTTGACACTCCACATTCACCTGTGGACACTCCACATTCACCTGTGCGCATTCCCCATTTCCTTCCAAATTTAATTTAATTGTCATTCCCGGTGCAATTCCCAATTTGGCTTCCCCCCGTTCCGAATGAATTTCTGCCACCCTTGGCTTCTCCTGGGACCCAAAGGCACCATTCGTTCGTCCTTCCCTCAATTTACTTGTACAACATGCATTTTAAGGCCATTTTCCGTGCTAGAGCGGGGGTTAGCTTTGGGGTCCCCATGACAATCTTCTCCATTTTGCCCTATTTTCTGCATCTCTCCTTGTTAACCCCCCTGCCCGCATTTCTTCTTCCACCATCTTTAGCCAAGTCTTTCTCGGTCTTCCCCGTCCTCTACTTCCTTCTACATTAACTTCCATCACTCTTCTCAACCAGTCACTTTCATCCTTCCTCAACACATGACCAACCCATCTCAACCTGTTCCTCTTCACAGCATCAATCACAGGCAATATTCCCATCATCTTTCGCAATTCATCATTTGTCTTCCTCTCTCTCAACGATACTCCGCACATCCATCGAACCATTCGCATTTCCACCCTTTCCAGCCTTAGTTGCTGCTCTACGTTCATTACCCACGTCTCGCTCCCATAAATCATAAAACTTCTCACACATGCAGCATACACCTTTCCCTTCAGCTTCAGCGACACTCTCCTCCTCATCAGCACGCCACTCAGTTCCCGAAACTTCTTCCATGCACATCTCACTCGAGCAACCGTTGCCGAGTCTGATCCACCTTCTCCATTCAGCATGTCTCCGAGGTAGCAAAATGTTTTCACACCTTCCAGCTTCACGCCGTCTCCAAGATCCAACTCAACATTTCCTCCATCTGCAGCTCCCTCTGTGCACACCTTACATTTGAATGTAGCTGCCACACTGGTAAATGACCCTCTCAGACCACGACATTTTTGATGAACCCACTCAGCGCACATTGTACATTGAATGGAGTTCACTCCGACACCCTTCCTGCACACAGCACACGGCCACCTCCCAGTTCTTTCCACCTCACCACATGCTTTACCACATGCCATCACCTTCGTCTTTCCGATATTCACCTTCAGACCTTTTGTCTCCATACATTCCTTCCACTTGTTCATCTTTTCCTTCAGTTCATCCATACTTTCCGCAATCAACACCAGATCATCTGCATACAACAACTCCCACGGTAAACCCTCCTTTACGTTCTGAGCCAGCACCTCCATCACAGCCACAAATAGTAGTGGACTTAGTACCGACCCCTGATGCACTCCCACCTTCACCTCAAACTCACCACTGTTCCCGTCCTTCGTCCTTACAGCTGTGCGCGCTCTTTTGTACATTGCCATCACTACTCTGATCAACCATTCCTCCACTCCTAACTTCCTCAATGCCCATGTCAATACTTTGCGTGGAACCATATTGAATGGTTTCTCCAGATCAACAAACCCAAAAAACAACTTCTTCCTCTTATCCATGTACTTCTCCTGCAACTGCCTCACAATGAAAAGCGCATCTGTCGTTCCTCTTCCTGGCATAAATCCAAACTGCATTTCGTCGATCTTCACTTTCTTCCTTATCCTCCTCTCCAACACCCTTTCCAATACCTTCATTCCATGCTCCAATAACTTTATCGCTCGGTACGAGCCACACTCCAGAGGGTCACCTTTCCCCTTGTATAAAGGGACGAGGGTACCCTCAATTTACTTGTACATTCATCAATTTTAATTCCCATTCCTTCAATGTGTCCCTCCAATCAATCACTCATTCTCTTCATTTTATTGTTCAATTCTTTACTCTGGGCATTCATTTGATTTCCCAATCGCTCACCCTGAGCATTCATTTCATTCCTTTGGGCATCCATTTTTTCTCTCATTCCCCTAATTTCCCTGAAGAATCGGTCCCAAATCTGTTCGGGTATCGGGGCGGCTCCAATTGCTCCCGGCTCCCCGGTAGGGGACGGGGATGGGTTGGTGCTCGGGACGGAGGAGGTTCCAAGACTAACCTCCAATTCCCCTACCTCCGGCTCATCTTCTGAACTAACAGAAGCCTCGCTACGAACTTCCATTTCACCGACCTCTGACATTCGCTTTGAGGAAGGTCGTTTCCCGCGCGAGTATTTATTTTCACCTCAGAAACAAAATTTAAATTTTTCGAAGACGCGATATCGCGCTTCGTATGCCCAACGGACTATGCAAATTTCTCCGCCTCGACTATGAAAATTTTGCGTCCGAATGCTGGGCGCGATGTTCGCCCGACCGTGTCGATCGTAGCCGTGGACAAAAAAATTTGGCCTACGGGCCCAGATCCTCACTCTTGACAACAGTTTGTTGTGTGGCCGCCTTTGATGAAAATCAGACGGTCACGGAAGCCGATCGCGAAGGCCTTAGCTCTCGAGACGAAAACTCAATGGCGGACTCAAAGACAGAAAGCTATACAAAATTGCGCGGGATGGAGGGGCGGCGCAAGACCCCTGCAGTCTTACCTGTTCTCAGGGCGTCTCCAATGCCGCTGCAAATTAAATAAACCACACGGAAAACTGCGTTCAGGTATATACAGAAAACAAGCGTTACGCCTAGGTCCCCCGTCGGTGAAGTGATGTGAGTTGACAAAGTGGAAGACGCAGAAAACATGCTATGATATGATATTTCGCTCACAAGGTTCAGACATACATGGAGGCGGCCATCTTGGATTTTGACGTGGCGACCCAATTTTCAATAGCGTTCTTCCTTGTGCCGAGATACACCCAAACACCAGATTAGAAGTTGGTACTTTGCTTATTTTCCAAGATATTCATCTCACAAGGTTCAGACATACATGGCGGCGGCCATCGTGGATTTTGACGTTGCGACTCAATTTTCAATAGCGGTCTTCCTGATGCCGAGATACACCCACACACCAAATTATAAGTTGGTACTTCGCTTATTTTTCAAGATATTCATCTTACAAGGTTCAGACATACATGGCGGCGGCCATCTTGGATTTTGACGTGGCGACCCAATTTTAAAAAGCGTTCTTGCTTGTGCCTAGATACACCCACACACCAGATTAGAAGTTGGTACTTCGCTTATTTTTCAAGATATTTTGCTCACAAGGTTCAGACATATATATGGTGGTGGCCATCTTGGATTTTGACGTGGCGCCCCAATTTTAAACATCGTTCTTCCTTATGCATATATATACCCACACACCAGATTAGAAGTTGGTACTTCGCTTATTTTTCAAGATATTTCGCTCACAAGGTTCAGACATATATATGGTGGCGGCCATCTTGGATTTTGACGTGGCGCCCCAATTTTAAACATCGTTCTTCCTTATGCCGAGATACACCCACACACCAAATTAGAAGTTGGTACTTCGCTTATTTTTCAAGATATTCATCTCACAAGGTTCAGACATACATGGCATCAGACATACATGGCGGCGGCCATCTTGGATTTTGACGTGGGTTGCACCCACACACCAAATTCGAATGCGGTCCTTCGCTTACGCATGCACGCCCGCACGCACGGACGGACGGACGGACACACGGACGGAGGGGAAAACCATAGTCCCCCTTTCGCTCCGCTGTGCGACGGGGGACAATAAAACAAGGATTTATTCACAAGGATAGCGGGACAGGAAAATACGCGCCAGTAATAAATGTCCTAATTGGGACGTCTCCACACACAGATTTCGGATACGAGACAAGGGAAAATGAATTAAGGAAAATAAAACGTTCATTACATATTTGTGAAATGTGGGGTGCGGCCTTATCCGTCTGTAGTCTGCAGTGTGTCATCCAACGTGGCTCCAAGCTCCGGCGCGAAGAAACCCTTCGTCCGCTCGCTCGCACGCTTCGCCAGGCCTCGATGCGACTCTCTCCGAGCACCGATGCACCGCAAGGAACCAAAAGCACCACGCGGGATCAACGCAGGGCCAGCGATCCCCACACAAAGCCAATCTCCAACCCGAAGGGGCCGATCTCCAACACGATGTCCAGCGCGAAGAGAGACAAAAAGACAAGGAGCACAGAGAGGTCGTGCAGCGCCAAGAGCCAAGAGAAAAAGCCCAGACACAAAATGTCGTGCAGCGTGCCCTTTTATAACCTTGCGTCGAATCTTCTCCAATGTACTCTTTTGCTGGTGCCCTGTCATTGGCCGAGTGCCTCCCGCACTGTGGTGTTGCTCGCCCCTCCCCCTGGCCAATCATCAGTCCTCCTGGACGTGGCTCCCAGCCTTGCTCGATGCCGAACGCACACGCCGGTGTTGTACGTGGCCCTTGTCTGCTTGTCTTCCACAGTCTTTGTGAGGGAAGGGAATTTAATTACTGTTGCGCACTAAGGACCTATCGAAGTGTTTATATGTGTGCGTTGCCATAAGGGACAAAGGAATGATTCCCAGGTCTGACACACAGGGGTTTATCTTAGTCCCTGCACTATTTAACACACGAACATCATTGTATGTTCACAGGTATACACTTCCCCGACAAACCGGACTAAACATAGAACTTATTACAGGTAGATTCCCTATCACGACAATCGGATATCTACCTACACAGATCTATCTGGGTCTAGATATTCCTCTACCCAAATTCATAACAATACCTTTTACAGCCAAATCACTTGGTCACTGTCGTGTCCGAATATCAGCTTCATCGCTCATGGTCATTAAGTACACCCCATGTAAAGTTTTGACTTTTTCAACATATTTCAACATACAGCTATTTGATCTTCATTTCAACAATATTGATAGAGAGAGAAAAAGAAGAAAAAAAAACACCTTTAGACGCCATTTTTCCCCGCAAGCGGGGGTTGGCCTTTTTCGGGCTCCGTGGTTGTTGTTGTTTTTTTGGTCCCCTTTTTGAAGCAATGTTTTACGGCCAGATGCCCTTCCTGCCGCCAACCCTGTTTGTCGCCTTTTACGACAAACAGGGAATTACCAGTGAACTGGTACTCAATTAGCCGACCTCGGAAGGATGACAGGCTGAGTCAACCCCCCTGGCGTTAATTCAGTGATCGACCGGGATTCGAACCCAGGATCCTAGGATCCTAAGCTGGCACCCTAGCCGCCAAGCCAACGCCAGGCCTAAGCCAACAATATTGATAGAGAAAGGTGATATAATATAACAAATATCATGAAACATTTACATTTTGTAGTCAATTGTATAATTTAAATAAACATAAATGCAAATTTCGCATGTGGAAAAAGTAAGTACACCCTTGGCTCTAATAGGTGGTATTGCCCCCTTTGGCAGAAACAACCTCAAGTAGGTGTTTCTTATAACTGTCTACCAGTCTCTGCCATCGACTGGGAGAAATTTTTGCCCACTCCTCCATGCAGAATTCTTTCAGCTGTGCAATGTTTGAGGGGTTTCTTGCATGCACAGCTCGTTTCAAATCCCCCCACAACATCTCGATGGGATTTAGATCCGGGCTTTGACTTGGTCATTCAAGAACCCTCCATTTCTTTCTTTTCAGCCATTCCTTGGTGGATTTACTGGTATGTTTAGGGTCATTGTCATGTTGCAACGTCCACCTTCGGTTGAGCTTCAACTTTCCGACAGATGGCCTCACATTATCCTCAAGCACCCTCTGGTACAATGAAGAATTCATAGTGGATTATATGATCGTGAGCTGCCCAGGCACTGATGCAGCAAAGCTGCCCCAAACCATAATATTTCCACCACCATGCTTTGCAGTTGGTATCAGGTTCTTGTGGTCAAATGCTGTCTTTGATTTTTCACCAAACATGTCTTCTGGTACTGTAGCCAAATAGCTCTACCTTTGACTCATCTGTCCAGAGCACATTGTTCCAGAAGTGCTGGTCTTTGCCTAGGTGTTTATTGGCAAACTTTAGTCTTGCCCTGATGTTCTTTCTGGACAGCAAAGGTTTCCTCCTGGCACACCTCCCATGTAGTTCAAATTTGTGCAGCCTCTTTCTAATGGGAAACTCGTGCACTTTGACATCAACAGTGGCAAGAGCTACCTGTAGGTCCCGTGATGACATTCTGGGGTTCTTAGAGACTTATTTCAGCATCCTGCGGTCTGCTCTCGGGCTGAACTTGCTGGGGCGGCCTGGCCTGAACAAGTTGGCAGTTGTTTGGAATCTTCTCCACTTGTAGATGATCTTCCGGACAGTCGAATGATTGATTTCAAATTGTTTGGAGATCTTTTTAAATCCCTTCCCAGACTCATAGGCATCTATAACCTTCTGTCTGAAGGCCTCAGAGAGCTCTTTTGATCTAGGCATGGTGACGCCACACACTTCAACAACAAAGAGCAAACCAAACGAAATGTCTGAGGTTTAAATAAGACAGGTTCCTCCAAGATCCTCTCTAACGATGTTCTAATCATTTGCACCTGAGCTGGTGCACCTGATTCTAATTTTAGGTATTTGAAGTAGTGATAAATGTCGGGGTGTACTTACTTTTTCCACATGCGAAATTTGCATTTATGTTTATTTAAATTATACAATGGACTACAAATGTAAATGTTTCATGATATTTGTTATATTATGTCACCTTTATCTATCAATATTGTTGAAATGAAGATCAAATAGCTGTATGTTGAAATATGTTGAAAAAGTCAAAACTTTACATGGGGTGTACTTACTTTTTCACATGACTACATTGCTGCGGAACAGCTGTAAGTTGTTAACCTCTTACTTGTTCCCTAAAGAAGGCCTTTTTTACAATGTAACTGTGCAATTTACATTATTTTCCCGTTTTTGCTGACCTAAACTTTTTTTTAAGCCTCGAGCAGTTTGTACCATTTCAGGATTACCTTTGTACCATTTCAGGTTATTCACTGGACATTAAACTGCGTAAATTTCAATAAAAACTGAAAAAATTGAGGCGTTCTAAAACTTTTGACCGGTAGTGTATATATCTCTGAAAGCGCTGCATATAAGAAAATGAGACATGGCTCATTGTGAAGAACTCTCCAGGTGGAATAACATCCGTTAATGATATCATTGGTGCCTCCATTATGACGTCATAATTTTACAAGTACAAAACTTCATCCGATCAAGATGAAATTTCTTGACCATAATCTAGGAATAAATTAGTGAAGAAAAAAAATACTGATGACGCCATCGGTCACGTGGTTCAGCCACCATATTTGTTTCAAACACAAAAGCCTTAAAAACCACTGAAAATACATCCTGGTGAGGGTTTGCAATCTCCGATTGCTCTTTCTTGTTTGCCTTTGTAACAGCTTTCCGAAGATCCTGAAATTGGAGTTCAAAGATTTGTACAGAATCATTTCTTTGGAGGAAAGACTTTTCAGCCATAATAAAAGCTTTAACATTGGAAAAGTTATCTTAAACTAGAATAAGGTTGATGGTGCGCCGTTGCAAATCTTCACGCTTCCCACCTAAAGCAAAGTTGAAAGATGGGGGCAATCGTGCCACCAGGAATGCCCCTTTATCAAATTTTTAGTTAAATAACAATTTGTGACCCAAAGTCCCCATACCCTGGGGCATGAACCAGGGATCAAATCCAAAAACATCATTACATATTTCATCCATCCCCAATGTTGATTACATGTGCAAAGTTTTATTTTAAAATATTTGAAAATGGGACCATATTTGCAATTTTCGGTATTGAACCTTTTGACCTCATCTCAGGGAGCAGGGCCAAAAATAACACAGCTCTTGCACCTTTGTGTCATGTGGTGACCATAACTAGCAAGTTTGGTAAATTTCTGCACAACTGTTTAAATAGGATAAGATGGCATGACAGACAGACAGATGGACAGACAGACAGACGTAGTTGCTTACAATGTACCCCCGTTTTATTTTTCAAAGTGTGGGGATAATCACAACAGGACGTTGTCTTGAAGTTTCATTTAAGAACAATCAATGACATTCTCTTTTGTTACCTTGGCTCGACAATCTTCCTCTTGAGAATCACTCAAGGAAACAAAGGCTGCAACATCCTTGTCAAGTCGAATCTAAGCCTTTTACAAACAAACTCCCTTGATGTAGAAAATAACATTTTCCTTTCCCAGGATCACTCATTGCATACACATCATCAGTGCATGGGATCCACAGGATGACCTTGCCAAAATGAAGAAGAGCAAGCTCCATTTTTTCATTTTCCAAAAAGGACCGGATGTTGGAAACCAGAACATTTACTGATGGAGAATTAAGTGATGACACTGGAATTAAAAGATCAGTCTCAACTGAAAACCAAATTCCAAGACGCACGCCACCAAACTTTCGTGTCAAACTTAAACAACAACTCTCTTGCTTGTTCTCAATGATGCAATGGCATTCTCAGCCCCAATAATTTCACCATTAGCAATAATAATCACTTTGACTGCCACATGGGCCAGAGGGACAGAAGCGAGGCCGTCCTTCCGGCTTAACGAGTCAATCAGAGCACCACAAAATCAAACGGTCGTCATACCGACCATGAAAAAGGCAACGGCAGATGGACATGAAACAAAATTCAAAAGAGCTCTCATTACTCTTAGACCAAATGAAAAAGCATGTGGAAAATAGAACGGCACTTGGTAGAGAGCATCCCTCAGCCAGGCAGAACAGTTTATGTTTTGTATCCCACTGATAGGCCGAATCTGGATTCGGACCTGAACCAAAATCTAATCGGCTTGCTCTCATCACCAAAGCAACTCATCCACCAAGTTTAATCATAACTCGTCCATAACCTTTTTAAATATCATGTTATATAATCGCTTTTTGCCCGATCTCTCAATGGTGAAGTAATGACTTAAAAATTAAATAATTCTCTTATCCGAAACCCGATTCAGATCTTCACCAAAATTAAATCAATTCGTCCTCGTCACACACAACTGGTCCGCCAAGTTTTGTCCAAATCCGTCCATAACTTTTGAAGATATCGTGCGATGTATCGGTTTTAGCCCGATCACCCAATGGTGAATAAATCAGGCGTCAGGAAGGGCATCCGGCCATATTCATATTCACCCAATGGTGAATAATCACTTGAAAAATTAAATAATTCTCGTATCCAAATGCATATTCAGATCTTCACCAAAATCGAATCGATTAGTCCTCATCACACACCCAACCTCTCCACCAAGTTTTTGTCCAAATCCATCCACAACCTTTTGAGATATCCTGCTATGTATCGTTTTTGTCTCCCGAGCTCCCAATGGTGAAGAATGACTTTAAAAATTCTACTAGCCGGATCCGAATCCGGATCTTCACCAAAATCTAATGATTTCATCCTTGTCACATACACTACCTCTCTGTAAAATTTCGTCCGAATCTGTCCACAACTTTTTGAGATATCTTGTTCACAGACAAACACACAAACAAACAAACAGACAGACAGACAGGGGCAAAAACATAACCTCCATGCACCTTCAGTGGCGGAGGTAACAACAGAGAGCGAAGCAAAAAAAATTCCCACCATTCTGCCGCATGTGCTCTGTCTATTTCTCTCTCTTTCTCAACACAAGGAAAGGAAAACTAAATAAGGAGGGAAAAGCATAAGGACAAGAGGAAGTGAAAACAGAATTGCAAGACCAAGCTACACGTGCACATAAACAGCCACCATAACACCAGGGCCAACCACAAAGGGGCGACAGAAAGAGAGAAAACACAGCAGATATGTATCGGCAAAAGTGTTACCAACTTGCTTCTGGAGATTGAATGCGGCTGGATATCTCTTGTGAATCATCCTTGAAAACGATGAAAGAATCTTGTGAGGTTTGAGGAATGTTGGCTTCCTCTTCTGGAATCTCTGCACCCACACAAAGCTCAATATTAGCCCAAAGGAAAAAATTGTTAATGCAACTATACAAAACTAGAGTTTGATGGCCATTGGCCACTCTGGTGGAAATGTTTCAACTGTTGTCAACCAGAGCTAAATAAAGTTTTAAACGGGTCGACGCAATGGAAATCAACCAAACTACAAAAAAAGAAATGTGCTATCTTTACTTTCATACATGTCCCAACATGCCTGTTACCCTCTCAGCCTCCATGTAGCTATTCAATTTTATTTTGACGTGTCCTGTTACCATTAGACCCATTACCCTTCTTAGCAAACTGTTCATTGGGATACTTTGATTTGCCATAATGGTGTACCTAGTCTTTAAGTGAATTCCCCATCAATTTCAGTGGAAGCAGAGACGGTATTGTCCAGCATTTCCAGTTACAAAGTGACATCTAGTGTGTGTTTAAAATAAAATAAAGAAAATAGTGGAAATGACTCCTAGAAGGTTAAAGATGGTTAATATAGCATAGATATTTCCTTAGTGAATGTTTAGCATAAGAGTTAAGTAATTAAATGTGATATTCGATATGAGTCGCTTTTATGTTTTGTTAGACATCGTCCACCCCACCTCATATGTGTGTCTAAAATTATCATCCCTTTTGACCTTTTATTTGATGTTTCTCCCTCCGGAATCTGTCCTTTATGTTCTTTAAAGTGCTCGCTTGGCCTTTCAGTCCGAGTATCGGGATGGGCACCATCAGCAGGCAGCTAATTCCCTCAGAGCTTCAGCATGAAGGGTCTCGAGGGGTCGCTCCACTCCCAGACTGTGCTCCGGCCTCCAAAGAGAGCGGAGGGGCAAAGCACGTCAGGGAAAGAAGTGGGGCTAGAGACTTTAAAAGCTTGCACAGCAGGGACGATTTGAAATTCCAATCCACACGGTGTTGTGGCTTCTAGATACTGTATGTGATCTGAGGAGGAAGACCCCAAAGTGATCGGCTGTTGCGGTCATGTTGATGCGACGCGGACTCGTACCGGGCAAGCGGAGTGACCAATGACCACAGCAATATATAGTGGATAGTGACGGGTTGAATAATTACCGTCCAGTAGCCATGACCTCTAATGTAATGATGTGTTTTGAAAGGATATTGCTGAATTTTTTGTGCATTCAAGTCGGCTTGTTTGATCAATCTCAATTCGCATATCAGATAAATTGAGGTGACGAGGATGCCATGCTTGTTTATCTCCTTAGATTGTACCATCATTTAGATACTCCTAAGTCCTTTGTAAGATAATTATTTATTGATTTCTCAAGTGCCTTCAATACCATTGTACCACACATATTAATTGACAAATTACTGAAATTGAAGACCATAGAATTATAACCAGGCTATGTCACATTTAATTTTTTTTCCCCGTTTTTCACGTTTTTCACGTTTTTCTAAATATTTTTCACGTTTTTCTCGAAATGACTAAAATGTGACTTAGCCTGGTTATAATTCTATGGTCTTCAATTAGATGTTACACCTCAACTTTCAAGATTAATTCACAACTTTCTTAAAGATAGATCACAATGCGTGGAGTATAATAACGTGGCATCATGTGTCAGAGTTTTGAGTTTAGGGACACCACAAGGTTGTGTTGTCTCTGCCATTTTGTTTTCCTTGTTTACAGGTGACTTCTACAGTTCAAGTCCTAATTGTAGTAACATCAAATGTGCTGATGATACAGTAATTAGTGGGTTCTTACTCAATGATAACCATGAATATGTGAACGGGGTTCAGAAGTTTGTAGACTGGTATGACCGTCATTATTTAGTTCTTAATAACCAGAAGATAAAGGAACTGATTTTTGATTTTCGACGCTGAGCAGGTGACCATGACCTTCTGATCATTCACGACCATAGTATCGAACAAGTCCCTGAACATAAGTATTCGGGGACAAAGATTGATAACAAATTGAAGTGGAGCAGGAATTTGGAATTTTGTTCTTGGACTTGGAATTTGGACTTGGAATTCCCAAGTGTCGGCCGGTAAAGCACACCAAAGATTGTACTTTTAAAGAAACTGAAAGAGTTTCATGTCGATAATAGCAATTTGATTATTTTTTATCAGTCCTTTGTACAAAGTATTCTCTGTTTCAATTTAATTTGTACATTTGCTAATTTGTCAAATAAAATGTGAAGAAACTCGAAAGACCCATGAAGATTGCCCAGCGTGTGATACGAACAGATCTTCCGTGAATTTGTACCTTGTCCGAGAAGCGTGCCATATTGAAGATCCACAGAATAATGGAAGACCCATCACACCCATTTCACCGTTGTTTTTGTTTTAATCGTTCAGACATTCACCTTTGTGTTACACTTACCTCTCATTGTCACTTTCGACTATCTTTTGTACCAAATTAAATTCACATGTTTAACACGAGTGTAGAAAGGATGGGATGCACCCCCCAACCATTTCTTTGAATTGTATTAAATTGATCTCTCTTTATCTTTGAATTTCTTTGTTTTTGAATTGCCAGTGGAAGGAAAATTTCCATGTTTTTACGTGGACCACAATAAAGAATATGAATATGAATATGAAATGGGGTCATGATGACTGGATGTCTGTCCGTACATCTGTCCATTAACTTTTTGCTGTTTTTGCTACTCCTCCCTCATCACCCGGCTGATTGTTCTGAAACTTGACACATGAATACAAGACAGTATCCCGCACAATCGCTCGGGCTTAGATTTTGGATCACTGGGGCTCCCAGGGAGGGAGGGGGGGGGGCGGGGTAAAGGGGAGATGGTTACGCCCTGAAACTTCTGATCCTTACTGGTCCCCTATTTACCAACTGATTGTTCTGAAACCCGATACAGCTCTTCTACTCGATGGTGTATCGGATCACTCGGTCTTAGAGTTTTCAATTTCAGATCAGGGAACTCCCAAGGGGGGTTCCCCCAAATCAGTAGAGATCTGACCTACAACTTCAAGAGATGACAGTTAGCCCACTCTGGGAGGAAGGTCTATTTATTCATCATGGTTTGGATGGTTTAAGACTCGCTTGCAAATAACAGAAAGAAAATCAGACGGATATTGACTTTTTTTAGACAAAAATTCATTTTAAGTCAAATAAAGGAGGCCTATTTTAAAATTTCAAGGTTGTAATGTAAAGTCCATTTAGACTCTATCATGACTTCATATGAACTCTAATTTGACATCTAACTTCATTTCCAATGTGGTTTACATGATTTAAGATGCCGATTCTGAGGGTATTTCACCAACCACAGGCAGGTTGGTGGTCTTTCTATCTTCTACTGACTCGTTTCCGGCCTAGCTCCCCCTGCTCTGTCTGTTCTCTGTACCCCAAATATTCCTACAGGTCGCACAAGATCTGCCAGCAACCCTCTTCTGGTGAAATTGCCAAAATCTAGGCTCTCTGCTCACCTTCACCCTTTCATTCCATTTTACTCCCGCCTCTGGAACAAACTCCCTCACTCTCTCAATCCCACTCCTCCCTCCAGGTCTTTAAAACAGCTGTTCACCACCATCTCTTATCTTCCCCCATCCAAAACCTTGATCTTTTCTACACCCATTAATACACCAGAAATGGGGATGGGGAGAGGATAGAGGTGGGATAGGGGGATAGATGGAGGAGAAGTGTTTGACAATCGCAACTCATGGCCTAAATAATTATGTCGAAATCAGAAAAAAAAATAGGAAAGTGATTTTTTTTTTCTAACCCGGTATAATTAAATAATAGACTTTACGGGGTATGAAATAAAATTGCTCCAAACAGAAGTGTTATCTATCTATAATTCCAGTAATCTCTGTGTGTATGTATGTATGTATGTATGTATGTATGTATGTATGTATGTATGTATGTATGTAAGTATGTCTGTGACCGCTGTTTCTCGACAACCACGGGTCCGATATACTTTAAACTTGCCAGGTATATTGCTGGGGACCCGAGGATGTGCCTTTTCAAGGTTTCATATTAATCGGAGAAGTAGTTACCGAGCTATGTCCAAAAAACGATTCAACCAATCAGAGAGCAGCGAGCTATCACGTGTGCCGAACGTGGCGAACAGACTCTGCCTCGGACGGCACATTTGAGAGCGTATTCATTTATTTCACGTTGGCAAACTATGTTGCCGTTAAACTATGTTGTAAAACTAATTAAAACTAATTTGCGACATATTAATCGGAGAAGTAGTTACCGAGCTATGTCCAAAAAACGATTCAACCAATCAGAGAGCAGCGAGCTATCACGTGTGCCGAACGTGGCGAACAGACTCTGCCTCGGACGGCACATTTGAGAGCGTATTCATTTATTTCACGTTGGCAAACTATGTTGCCGTTAAACTATGTTTTAAAACTAATTACGTGCACGCTATGGCGATTTCTTTACCAAACTCCGCAAGCCGTTCGCTTTGGACCAAACCATTTCATGTAAATAGAGGGGGGGGGGGGGATTGTCACCGTACTCGCAAGCCGTTCGCTTTGGACCAAACCATTTCATGTAAATAGAGGGGGGGGATTGTCACCGTACTCGCAAGCCGTTCGCTTTGGACCAAACCATTTCATGTAAATAGAGGGGGGGGGGGGATATAATTTTAGATATATATATAGTACGGGCATGCCCTAGTATTCACAATTGCCACAACTTCCCTATAACTTTTCTCTTCAGTGTGAAAAAGACCAACAGCAACTATTAAAAGCATCATCAAATGTCAATCGTTTGCAGCCCATCGGTGCCACAGGCTTTCTGATGTACATCCCTTGTGTCGGCCCGAGGCTTCAAGCCTTCCGGCCAATAGGATAATTCCATCATGGCCCAGTGGAATTGGAATAAATCCAAGCTTGTATGAACACAATGTTTTTTGCACATCAACAATGTTTTGGCTTCATTACATTACCCAAGTTTTTTTTTTGAGGCATCGAGCAACTCAAGCCGGCGTTCTATGCCTATACACCACCCGTTTTTTTTTGTTGTTGTTTGAAGCGAACGAGGATGTGCTTCTATACCACCCGCGTTTTTTATTATTATTTTGGAAGTGACCGAGGCTGTGCTTATATATTGCCCACGTTATTTTATTTTATTTTTTTCGGGAGCAATCGAGGCAGTACGCATTTACGCCTGAAGCAAATCAAAGAAATCCCGTCTAACGTTTTAACCCGTTCGTGTTTAATATTCCATTTCGACCCATCCTCGTTTCCCATTCCATTATTGCAAATAATTATTCAGACGTAATCCATAACTTTGTGTGTATAATTCTCTGTGTTGGGTTAAGTTTTATGCATCCCTCATTTTGACGGGCTTTTCCCCTGGTCATCAATATTTGTTGCTCGGATCAATATTATATGTAATTCACGTTATTCAATACACGTGCCTCATTATATGATGAATATCAAGGGAAACGGAATAAGCGGTGACGTGCTATTTTTACACGTACCCGGTGTGTACCCCGGTTTAGAATAGGTACACCGTATCCATGCATGTCGTAAGAGGCGACTAAAAGGGTTGGCGTCAGGAAGGACATCCGGCCATAAAAACATTGCCTCAAAAAGAGAACCATGACAATTACGACTAAAGATGGTCGAAGAAGAAATGCGGGCAAGGGGGTTAACAAGGAGAGATGCAGAAAATAGGGCAAAATGGAGAAGATCGTCATGGGGACCGCAAGGCTAACCCCCGCTCTAGCAGGGAAAATGGCCTTAAAATGCCTGTTGTTGTGTTGTTGTTGTGCTATTTTTACACGTGTCAAATTGCATGGGGAAGTTTACTCAAAGCCAAATTCTAACTGTCCATGGGTGTGTGTGTGTATGTGTGCATGTATATACGTGTGCGTATGTGTGCGTGTGATGATGATGATCCATGCAGTCGGGAAACCAGTCAATTGCTTACAGGTTAAGGTTCTTACTTTAGGTTTTGAAGTTTTGAGGTTTGAAATTTAAATAAAGTTGAATATGGGATGTTGTGCAATTAACACCATTTACAGCAATCCTTTAAATTATATGAAAGTTCAGCAATAATCAATTCTGTACAATTAATTAAATGCATCTTTAAATAAGAATTGAAAATCATAAGAGATGGAATTATGAGGAACAAAAATAAATAAATAAATAAATAAATGTTTGTGTGGATGCATCGTTGATTGGCATCTCCAAATGAGGGTTTCAGTAGGTGGAACGGAGCCCTCCAAGGTCTCGATGTATCCACCTTTGTGTGTGTGTGTGTGTATGTGTGTGTGTGTGTGTGTGTGTGTGTGTGTGTGTGTGTGTGTGTGTGTGTGTGTGTGTGCGCGCACATATATCCTTGAAAGTTTTTTGGAATACCAGCACCAACAACAATTTTCAAATTCAAAGACACACCAGATTGAGAGCTTGTTCCATCGTCCTCGGGATGAAGGCTGCATACGTCACTGATCCTGATTCCAACGACCCCTTCAGCATTCTGCATCTGTTCATCATAAGCCGTGGACGTCAACAAGCACAGCTTCTGGGCACAGTGCGACAGCTCTTGACTCACGGCCTTCAGCATCGAGCACAAGACATCCACCAGGGCAGAGCCCGAAGGTTGGACGGCTCGCAGTTCCGAGTAAGAATCGATGAAGTTGTGCAGCTCGGCGTACATTGCAAAGGTGAACTTGTGTTTGGTGATCGACAACAGCTCGGCTCTCAACATGTCCGATTCCGTGCACGTCCGAAGCATCTCTTGGCTCTCGATGCCCAGCTCCTTGACCATGGCTCGGGCCGTTTCCACTCTCAGGCCCTGTGATCTCAGCCAAGTGGTGAAGGTTTCCTGCTCAGCCATTGCCTGCCAGGTGACACAAAATACCTCCTCAATGGCACGCACATCTCTCCATATGGGGTATTACTAAATATTTCAAATCAAATCAACAGGTGTGTGTAGCCTGGTGTTGGCTTAGCGGTTAGGGTGTCGGCTTGGGATCCTAGGATCCTGGGTTCGAATCCCGGTCGATTGCTGAATTAACGCCAGGGGGGTTGACTCAGCCTGTCATCCTTCCGAGGTCGGCAAATTGAGTACCAGCTTGCTGGGATGAATGATCCCGGTGTGTACCCCGGTTTAGAATAGGTACACCGTATCCCTGCGCATCGTAAGAGCGTGACCAAGGGTTGGCGTCAGGAAGGGCATCCGGCCATAAAAACATTGCCTCAAACAGGGAACCATGATTGCCATGGGGCCCGCAAGGCTAACCCCCACCCTGGCGGGGAAAATGGCCTGAAAACGATCATTCATTCATTCAAATCAACAACCGAAACACACACAAAATCGTGAATGATCACATGTTGCACCACTAGTTCCTTAACGCCCCCTAAGGCATTCCCACCTGTGGGGGTCGGTTTTGGCTCAAGTCTTTCACGAGCCGACTGCTTAGGCTTGACGTTCGACTGAAGTTGATTTGGACAGGGATTTCTAATTTGATTAGGACGCAGGCGATAACTCTCCAACTCTTCGCGAAAGGCACTGTGGGACCTTCAACATCCGCCAAATAATCCTAACAGACGGAATACGCCAACTTCATGCAATGTGGGATGCATCGCCATACCTGCGAAGCACAAATCCCGGCAGTTTATAATCGGCTCGGGAATGGAATTTACACAAGGCCATACCGTGTCGTCACACCTGGGGATGTTCAGGAGTAGGCCACTCCATCCCACCACACATGTGATGTTCAGGACGAGTAGGCCATTCCATCCCACCACACATGTGATTTTCAGGACGAGTAGGCCATTCCATCCCACCACACATGTGATTTTCAAGATGAGGAGGCCACTCCATCCCACCACACATGTGATGTTCAGGACGAGTAGGCCATTCCATCCCACCACACATGTGATGTTCAAGACGAGTAGGCCATTCCATCCCACCACACATGTGATGTTCAAGACGAGTAGGCCATTCCATCCCACCACACGTGATGTTCAGGAGGAGCAGGCCATTCCATCCCACCACACGTGATGTTCAGGAGGAGCAGGCCATTCCATCCCACCACACACGTGATGTTCAGGATGAGTAGGCCATTCCATCCCACCACACGTGATGTTCAGGAGGAGCAGGCCATTCCATCCCACCACACGTGATGTTCAGGAGGAGCAGGCCATTCCATCCCACCACACGTGATGTTCAGGAGGAGCAGGCCATTCCATCCCACCACACACGTGATGTTCAGGATGAGAAGGCCATTCCATCCCACCACACACGTGATGTTCAGGAGGAGCAGGCCATTCCATCCCACCACAAATGTGATGTTCAGGATGTCAGCCATTCCATCCCACCACACATGTGATGTTCAGGATGAGTAGGCCATTCCATCCCACCACACATGTGATGTTCAGGACGAGTAGGCCATTCCATCACACCACACATGTGACGTTCAGGGTGTCAGCCATTCCATCCCACCACACATGTGATGTTCAGGATGAGTAGGCCATTCCATCCCACCACACATGTGATGTTCAGGACGAGTAGGCCATTCCATCCCACCACACATGTGATGTTCAGGACGAGTAGGCCATTCCATCCCACCACACATGTGATGTTCAGGACGAGTAGGCCATTCCATCCCACCACACATGTGATGTTCAGGATGTCAGCCATTCCATCCCACCACACATGTGATGTTCAGGACGAGTAGGCCATTCCATCCCACCACACATGTGATGTTCAGGACGAGTAGGCCATTCCATCCCACCACACATGTGATGTTCAGGACGAGTAGGCCATTCCATCCCACCACACATGTGATGTTCAGGACGAGTAGGTCATTCCATCCCACCACACATGTGATGTTCAGGACGAGTAGGCCATTCCATCCCACCACACATGTGATGTTCAGGACGAGTAGGCCATTCCATCCCACCACACATGTGATGTTCAGGACGAGTAGGCCATTCCATCCCACCACACATGTGATGTTCAGGACGAGTAGGCCATTCCATCCCACCACACATGTGATGTTCAGGACGAGTAGGTCATTCCATCCCACCACACATGTGATGTTCAGGACGAGTAGGCCATTCCATCCCACCACACATGTGATGTTCAGGACGAGTAGGCCATTCCATCCCACCACACATGTGATGTTCAGGACGAGTAGGCCATTCCATCCCACCACACATGTGATGTTCAGGACGAGTAGGCCATTCCATCCCACCACACATGTGATGTTCAGGACGAGTAGGCCATTCCATCCCGCCACACCTGAAATGTTCAGGACGAGTTGGCCATTCCATCCCACCACACCTGGGCATGGTCAGGAGTAGGCCATTCCATCCCACCACACCTGGGATGGTCAGGACGAGTAGGCCATTCCATCCCACCACACCTGGGCATGGTCAGGAGTAGGCCATTCCATCCCACCACACCTGGGCATGGTCAGGACGAGTAGGCCATTCCATCCCACCACACCTGGGCATGGTCAGGAGTAGGCCATTCCATCCCACCACACCTGGGCATGGTCAGGACGAGTAGGCCATTCCATCCCACCACACCTGGGCATGGTCAGGAGTAGGCCATTCCATCCCACCACACCTGGGCATGGTCAGGAAGAGTAGGCCATTCCATCCCACCACACCTGGGCATGGTCAGGAGTAGGCCATTCCATCCCACCACACCTGGGCATGGTCAGGAGTAGGCCATTCCATCCCACCACACCTGGGATGTTCAGGCAAATAATCCGCCATAAATATCCAAGCATTGCTCATCACCAACATCTATCTATCCGCTAACCTGTGCATTGACCGCTCTGAAAATCAACCGCGGCATTAAAGGCTTCTTAATGACGGACAGCATCAGCATTTCAGGAAGACGTAATGATCTCTAGATCTAAATAAAAGCAGAAACAATGTCAATACTAAATAAATAAAGAAAATATTTTAAAATCTGACTCACACGAGCTCTTTATCCCGCAAGCAACCAACAAATGTTTATTGTTGTTGTTTAAAGCTCAAAGGCCTAAAAATTAAATAAACGGTGACCGAAAATACACAAACGCAGAGGCCACAAATATGTCGTCTTGTCCAATAAACACAAACATAACAATAAGTGTCTCGGTCTTGATAGTTCATGTGATAATGACTTACCATCGAAAGATAACGCGGTCCCCAACAACGTGTGCGCCTCCGGGTGCTGGGAAAAGCACATTCCTCAATTCCGAGCTGCAGTTTCGCGTCGATTCGGTTTTTACCACATTTGAAATTAATTCAAAAAAGAGAAAACCCCGGAGAGGACCACAGCGCCGAAAAAAATGAGAGAACTCCGGAAAGGGACACAGCGTCGAAAAAAATGAGGTTACTCCGGAGAGCCCCATAGCGCCGAAAAAAATGAGGTTACTCCGGAGAGGGACACAGCGTCGAAAAAAAATGAGAGAACTCCGGAAAGGGACACAGCGTCGAAAAAAATGAGGTTACTCCGGAGAGCCCCATAGCGCCTAAAAAAATGAGGTTACTCCGGAGAGGGACACAGCGTCGAAAAAAATGAGGTTACTCCGGAGAGGGACAGCGCCGAAAAAAATGAGGTTACTCCGGAGAGGGACACAGTGCCGAAAAAAATGAGAGAACTCCGGAAAGGGACATAGCGTCGAAAAAAATGAGGTTACTCCGGAGAGGGGCATAGCGCCGAAAAAAATGAGGTTACTCCGGAGAGGGACACAGCGTCGAAAAAAAATGAGAGAACTCCGGAAAGGGACACAGCGTCGAAAAAAATGAGGTTACTCCGGAGAGCCCCATAGCGCCTAAAAAAATGAGGTTACTCCGGAGAGGGACACAGCGTCGAAAAAAATGAGGTTACTCCGGAGAGGGACATAGCGCCGAAAAAAATGAGGTTACTCCGGATGAGAGAACTCCGGAAAGGGACATAGCGTCGAAAAAAATGAGGTTACTCCGGAGAGGGACACAGTGCCGAAAAAAATGAGAGAACTCCGGAGAGGGACACAGCGCCGAAAAAAATGAGGTTACTCCGGAGAGGGACATAGCGCCGAAAAAAATGAGGTTACTCTGGAGAGGGACACAGTGCCGAAAAAAATGAGAGAACTCCGGAGAGGAACACAGCGCCGAAAAAAATGAGGTTACTCCGGAGAGGGACATAGCGCCGAAAAAAATGAGGTTACTCCGGAAAGGGACATAGCATCGAAAAAAATGAGGTTACTCCGGAGAGTGACATAGCGCCGAAAAAATGAGGTTACTCGGGAGAGGGACACAGTGCCGAAAAAAATGAGAGAACTCCAGAAAGGGACATAGCGTCGAAAAAAATGAGGTTACTCCGGAGAGAGACACAGCGTCGAAAAAAATGAGAGAACTCCGGAGAGGGACACAGCGCCGAAAAAAATGAGGCCACTCCGGAGAGGGACATAGCGCCGAAAAAAATGAGGACACTCCGGAGAGGGACACAGTGCTGAAAAAAATTAGGACATTCCGGAGAGGGACACAGGTCCAAAAGAGAGGCCACTATGGAGAGGAACACAGCGCTGGAAAAAGAGGCCAATCTGGAGAGGGACATAGCGCCAAAAAAAATGAGGTTACTCCGGAGAGAGACACAGGTCCAAAAGAGAGGTCACTATGGAGAGGGACACAGCGCCGAAAAAGAGGCCAATCTGGAGAGGGACACAGCGCGAAAAAAA
Organism: Myxine glutinosa; assembly: GCF_964187855.1. NCBI lineage: Eukaryota > Metazoa > Chordata > Myxini > Myxiniformes > Myxinidae > Myxine > Myxine glutinosa. Next base: position 147,159,994 of record NC_136266.1, read on the forward strand.
ATGAGAGAACTCCGGAGAGGGACACAGCGCCAAAAAAAATGAGAGAACTCCGGAGAGGGACACAGCGCCGAAAAAAATGAGAGAACTCCGGAGAGGGACCCAGCGCCGAAAAAAATGAGAGAACTCCGGAGAAGGACACAGCACCGAAAAAAATGAGGCCACTCCGGAGAGGGACATAGCGCCGAAAAAAATTAGGACACTCCGGAGAAGGACACAGTGCCGAAAAAAACGAGAGAACTCCGGAGAGGGACACAGCGTCGAAAAAAATGAGAGAACTCCGGAGAGGGACACAGCGTCGAAAAAAATGAGGTTACTCCGGAGAGGGACACAGCGTCGAAAAAAATGAGAGAACTCCGGCGAGGGACACAGCGCCGAAAAAAATTAGGACACTCCGGAGAGGGACACAGTGCCGAAAAAATTAGGACACTCCGGAGAGGGACACAGGTCCAAAAGAGAGGCCACTATGGAGAGGGACACAGCGCTGGAAAAAGAGGCCAATCTGGAGAGGGGCATAGCGCCAAAAAAAATGAGGCTACTCCGGAGAGGGACACAGGTCCAAAAGAGAGGTCACTATGGAGAGGGACACAGCGCCGAAAAAGAGGCCAATCTGGAGAGGGACATAGCGCCAAAAAAAATGAGAGAACTCCGGAGAGGGACACAGCGCCAAAAAAAATGAGAGAACTCCGGAAAGGGACACAGCGTCGAAAAAAATGAGAGAACTCCGGAGAGGAACACAGCGCCGAAAAAAATTAGGACACTCCGGAGAGGGACACAGGTCCAAAAGAGAGGACACTATGGAGAGGGACACAGCGCCGAAAAAGAGGCCAAACTGGAGAGGGACATAGCACCAAAAAAAATGAGAGAACTCGGGAGAGGACCACAGCGCCAAAAAAAATGAGAGAACTCCGGAAACGGACACAGCGTCGAAAAAAATGAGAGAACTCCGGAGAGGAACACAGCGCCGAAAAAAATTAGGACACTCCGGAGAGGGACACAGGTCCAAAAGAGAGGCCACTATGGAGAGGGACACAGCGCTGGAAAAAGAGGCCAATCTGGAGAGGGACATAGCACCATAAAAAATGAGGTTACTCTGGAGAGGGACACAGGTCCAAAAGAGAGGCCACTATGGAGAGGAACACAGCGCCGTAAAAGAGGCCAATCTGGAGAGGGACATAGCGCCAAAAAAAATGAGAGAACTCCGGAGAGGGACACAGCGCCCAAAAAAATGAGAGAACTCCGGAAAGGGACACAGCGTCGGAAAAAAATGAGAGAACTCCGGAGAGGGACACAGCGCCGAAAAAAATGAGGACACTCCGGAGAGGGACATAGTGCCGAAAAAAATTAGGACACTCCGGAGAGGGACACAGGTCCAAAAGAGAGGGCACTATGGAGAGGGACACAGCGCTGGAAAAAGAGGCCAATCTGGAGAGGGACATAGCGCCAAAAAAAATGAGGTTACTCCGGAGAGGGACACAGGTCCAAAAGAGAAAACACTACAGAGAGGGACACAGTGCCGAAAAAAAAGACACTCTGGAGAGGGCCACAGCACCTAAAAAAAATGAGGCCACTCTGGAGAGGGACACAGCGCCGAAAAAAATGAGGCCAATCCAGAGAGGGACACAGCACCGTAACAATTAATCACAATGGTATACACAATTAATCAATTATTGATTCTCTCGATTTAAGTCATACCGCCGGACGCCTTCTCTTGTTTGTCCGTTTGTGAACAGGATATCTCAAAAACATGTGGACAGATTTGGACGACATTTGGTGGAGAGGTTGTGTATGTGACACGGACTAAATTATTAGATTTTGGTGAAGATTCGGAGCCGGAGCCGGATACTATAATTTTTTAAGTGGTTCTTCACCATTGAGAGATCCGGCCAAAAACGATATGTAGCATGATATCTCAAAAAGTTTTCGACAAGAACAAGCTGGTTAGATTTTGGTTATGGTCCAGATACCGATCCGGTCTATCATTGGGATACAAAACCAACTGTTGAACCTGGCGAAGGTTTGCGCTCTACTGAGTGCTGTTCTTGTTAACTCAATTGGACTACCGTCCAGTTGAGTTAATCACATACTGAACCCTCCGGCGTCCGTCGTCCGTTAACTTTTCGACGTTAACGCTCCAGCGTCCACAAATATCAACCGATTCTGATCAAACTTCACATGCCGCATCCTTACCCCAAGGACCAGATTGGTATTACATTTCAGCCCGATCCGTTGAAAAATGGCGGACTTAGGCGACCATTTCGTTTTTGGTCATGAAAACGACGTTAACACTCTTGTGTCCACAAATATTAACAGATTTTGATCAAACTTAGAATGTTTAACCCTTACCACACAAGGTAGGTTGCTATTGCATTCCAACCCGATCCGTCACAAAATGGCCGCCATATTGTTTTCAGCTCCGAAACGACGTTAAGACTTTAACGTCCACAAATATTTATGGATTTTGATCAAACTTGGTGTGTGAGACTCTTACCACACAAGGTAGGTTGCTATCGCATGTCAACCCGATCTGTCACAAAATGGCCACCTACACAACTATATTTCTGCAACATTGTTGCAAAGTGTAACATTGTATGAATTGTAAAACAAGGACAAGTACAAGGATACAAGGACCTTAAAATTATTACACAAGGTTGATGGCTTTTCATTTAAGTCAAATCTAGTGACCTACTTTGCTAGTGCAAACTGACCTACTTTAAAGTTGTCCAGTCAGTTCAGTTGAGTTTTGCTTCCCTGGAAGCTCTGGTTTCTTTTAAAGTGATCCTTCACCATTTAAAGATAAGGGGCCAAAACCGACATATAACATCACATTTCAAAATGTTATGGAGACGGATTCAGACGAAACTTGGTGGATAGGTTGGGGGTGTGACAAGAACAAGCAGATTCGATTTTGGATCAGGTCGGGTGTAGATCCGGCCTATGAGTATGCAGAAAACGTAAACTGTTCAGCCTGGCAGAGGGATACGCTTGTACCGAATGCCATTGTAGTATATATATTGTTACAGATACGACTTTGATGGTATGGTGGGCCGAGCGGGATGGCCGCCGTATCCGTACAAGTTACCCGATTGTGCCCGAATGTTGACTAATCGCGCTACGCTGGCTCAATAGGAAAGAGAAGACACCCGGCTGGGTTATAATGACACAATACGACACCAGGGATACGGTTCTCAAAGGTTGTTATTACAATTGCGGAAGGTTTAGATTACAGGGACAAGAGGGAAACATAGGAAGGTGGGCACTTAAACACACTTATATTATCACCGGACAGACGACAGGTAAACGCGGGACAAGGCTCACTCACACGGGGTTTGATGGCCAGGAAAGCGGGTAGCGATCGCTCCAGGTGCACCTGTGCTCAGGGCAGGATCACGTACGGTGGTGTCCAGAGATGCGTGAAGGTATCACAGCGCTTGTGGGTCGCGACTTTGGTCTCAAGCTGGGGAGGTCGCTCAGCGCTCGGGAGGGTGGCGTCTTTTCCTTCCAAGCTCGGGGCGCATCTGACGTCACGTCCGGCGCGGGGCCGCGTATATCCGGCGGGGAGTGACACGCCCTCGGCTCGTTAGCGCCGCCCCAGATGGCATCGGCCCATGGCTTCTCATTGGGTGCGGGGGTTACCGGCTCCGCCCTTGACGAGGGGCCGACAGGGAGCCCCTTCGTGGTAACCCCGTGGAGCGCGTGGTCAATGGCGGCTAACCGAGCCGGAAGGAGGACGCCCACTCCCCATGCCGTCACCGCGCCGCCCCCCTCTTTTGTTGTTGTTGTTGTAGTTGGCGCTTCTTCATGGGGAAGAGATGCGGAGAGGTATGGGGAGGTCCTAAACTTCCTAACAGGTGCCATATAATCACATTCTGGTGCAACGAAGAGTCATAATTAATGGAAACAAGTCCTTAACTGACATAGATTAAGAATAACTAGCAAGATGTCCTATAATTGTCTACGTGTGGTGCGGGGGACCTGGGCACGACATTTAATGGGGGAATGAAGGGGAAGATCGGCTCTAATGGGTGTTGTTTACAGACAATGGGACTAGGGAATGGGGTAAGGGGAGAGTTGGGGAGTATCGGAGAAGATAGGGGAATATTTACAAGCGGATATGGAGGTCAAATTCCATATTCGCAACATTGCACCCTTCTCTACCCTCGGGGCGTCCCGACCCGATAAATTTTTACCTACTTTAGTGTGGCACGCAATGTAGTTCCCTCTACTATTAACTCTACCCTGAGTGCGACAGTTTTACAGATATTCACAAATGAGTAAATATGTCCCCCTGCGACGTTGCACCCTTCTCCTCACAGAAACACACCCACAGGATAACCGAATCCGGAAAGAATTCTCAAACTAAACATACAGCCGGTAGGGAGCATTATTTACAAGACTACGCTGCTATTTACACTACGATCCAGGACCTGTTTTTGGAGGAACACATGCAGATGTTATGCATAGAGAGAGCGCGCTTGCCAACATCGATACACCAACCCACGAGTGCTCTGTGGCCGACGGCCTTTAATAACGTGCAGAGCACCCTTTCCCGAGCATCAACAGCACCACCCCACCACCAATCGGTGCAGTCACCATTGTTCATTGGAATAAAAATAACTTCAACAACCCCTAACCCTGCAGGTGTCTCTTGCTCTTCTTGTGGTGCACTTGGTGGTGTTAACTATTAGTGGTTCACCTGTATGGCATAGGTGCCACGTTGATCCATAGGTCCATCCCCGGGTGGTGCTTGGCCGCAAACGAACTGCGGTCCATTGTGGGTGGCCACAAACATTGCGGTCCATATGGTGTACCGATCCAGGCAGCGAACAGCGAAAGTGCAGGCCCACAACTGCGCAGCCAGCACCTCTCTCTCCTCTCTCTCTACCCCAAAGCCAGATCCTCGGAGGTGGGAGACAAAAGAAGCAGACAAGTGAGTAAGGTGGTAAGGGCGCAAAAGTGCACGCAATGTAAGGTAATGCACACTGGGGGCACATGGGAACCAGGTGAGACAGGTACGTTCCTATCGTACGCCCCCCCCCCCACCAGGTAACCTACATGGCCCCTCCCTTACCCCTTACTGCATCCACACAACACAACACTACTCATAAACATCTACTTTACAAATCAACAAACATCCCTACTGTCTTCCCCGTTCCTCCCATATACCAAATTCGTCTTCTCTCCCTCCTAACCAATCAAATTTGCCATTTTCAACTCTCATCAAAATTTGCCATCTCCAACTGAACATCAAAATTTGCCATCACCAATTCATCATCAGTCCCTCCTAGGGAGGGAGAGATGGAATCACCCCAATGTCTCATCCACGTCGTGATGCGTCTCACAAATCCTCACAGCAATCTCATTTCCTGCAACAAACAAAGAAAACACAGGTGTGGAGTCATCATCATCACCACAGGCAAGTGGCTGCGTATGGTGCGACAGGTTCATCAATCCTAACTATTTCCTAAATGACTTTAACAACTTTACACTACCCGGGGTCTTTCTCCGGCCAAACCATTGGCCCTCTTACACTATGGGTTCTAAAAACCAATTCCCATTGGCCAAACTGTGGTGCGCTTCAATTTGGGGTCTCACTCCCCCGATTCATCTCCCGGTGCCCTCGTACAATTTCTGGGCTGCGGCGTGTACCTCTCCCAGTGGGTCTACCCACCTGCACACCTCCACCACTGCAGTTGCCTCCGAGCTTACCTGCTCCTCACCCTAACCTAACTACCTGGGGAAGGCCCTCTGGCTCTCTCCCCACTCCGTGCCCTCTCTGGCACTGGGCTGCCCGATCCACACCCGGGATCCTCAGGCACCCACTCACAACTACCGGCTCCCAGAGCCCACCTGCGGCCTCACCTGGCCGACATCCTCACAGTGGTGGAGTGCCCAACCAACTACACACACTAACAGGCTACACGCCCCGCCATTTCCACAACACTAATGCACCCATTCACAACACCATTCTGCAACCGCACCACAAATGCCAATATCCAACCACAATTTTCCTGTACCCTCTACCTAACACTTACACTACCCGCCCCGGGTACTCGTGAAAGGGGTCCACTCTTCCCCCATCCACACCTTCGCACCACGCACACCACTCCATACCACTTACTCCAACTCTCTCCACACACCTGTACTTGCACCCTGTGCTCTCACACCTGGTGCCACCTGCACCCTTCTCTCCCCAAGCGCATTCGCGCTGATCCACACACTCACTACTCATACACTGCTCCACACACCTGTCCAATTGCACACCTGTGCAATCACACCTGTTCCATCCTCACACACACGGCATCATCCCAGCTAACTACTCCCTTCTGAAACTTGCGCTTCCCAGTCGTCCCTTTAAACTATTGCGCTCCCTCGTCATTATCATCCACTCTAATCTACCTGCGTCCCCACTACAGGTATCAGTCACTAACTAACCTTATCGTCACCTAATGTCAATCCTCGCTAGATCCCTACACACCATATCCTAACCCCCCCGGGCTAGTTTTCACTGCCATACACCCCATAAGCTATTGCTCCTTTGCCCCCCCCACATGGGAAAGGTGGCAGGGATGCCACCCTCTCCCACCGGGCCTATCGCTCCTCAATCCCCCAGTCCTCTGGCACTAATAAGCCCCCCTTATTCAGAGGTACTGGGTCCCGCCTCGGCATCTAAAGCCGAGGCGATCCACGGGGGCGCCTGCTCGCCGGTGTAAGGTCTTATCCGGTCGGCGTGGACGATCCGAGGGAGGGCTCGTGGCCCCATTTTGATCTTAAAGACCACGTCACAGATTTGCGACAGGACGACTCCTGGGCCTTGCCAGGGGGAGGTGAGTTTTGGGCACCTTCCCTTCCGCCTCCGGGGATTAAAGAACCAAATCTTCATCCCCGGAGCGTATTGACTCCCCTGGCTCCGGTCGTCGTACCTGCGCTTCATCTTTTCCCCCGCCAGATGGAGTTGGCGGCGGGCGAAGGCATGGACTAGCTCCATGCCTTCCTCTAGGTGACGTGCGTACCCCTCCCTCGGCGGGTTAACCACCGTGTCTGGCACGGGACCGCATAGCAAGTCGGCGGGAGCCCGTAACTCCCGCCCATACATAAGCAACGCTGGACTGCATGCGGTGGCCCCGTGCTGGCTGGTTCGGTAGGCCATGAGCAAGTAAGGGAGATGTTCGTCCCAGTCATCCTGACGGGTGGTGGTGAACAGTGCCAGTTGTTGGATTAGAGTTCGATTGAATCTTTCCACCATCCCGTCAGATTGAGGTCTTAAAGGCGTTGTTCTGGTTTTCCGAATTGACAGGAGACTGCACACATCTTTTAGCAATTTGCTCTCAAAATTTCGTCCCTGGTCGGTGTGCAACTCCTGTGGAATCCCATGCCGGCACACAAATCCTTCCACGAAGGCCTGCGCTACCACCCCTGCTTCTTGGTTGGGGAGGGCGTAGGCCTCCGGCCACTTGGTGAAATAGTCCATTACAACGAGGATATACTTATTACCTTGGCGGGTGCGGGGCAGCGGTCCTAGAATATCCATAGCCACCCGCTCAAGGGGGGCCCCCACCTGATGTAATTGAAGGGGGGCCCTCATCCTCCGTGCTGGTCCCTTTTTGGCAGAACAGGCGTCGCATCTCCGACACCAGTCCTGTATGTCGCGCCCCATATTCACCCAATAGAACCTCCGGCGGACCCGAGATATTGTCTTTGTCCTGCCCAAATGGCCGCCGGAGCGGGTACCATGCACCTGTTGCAATATGACGTTCTTGAATTTGTCAGGGACTATCACCAGCCAGGAAGTTCGATCAGAGGGAACCTCCACCCACTTGCGATACAAGATGTTGCCTTTCAATGCCAGGGTCTGCCACTGAGCCCAATATGCCTTTGTCTGCGCCCCGAGGGGGGTGACCTCTTCCCCCTTTGGTCTTTGCCCCAATTTGACCCATTGGAACACCGGCCCCAGAACAGGATCCTCCTGCTGGGCCGTGCTCCAAGCCAACTCTCCAAATTCCTCGTCCGCGGTTAGTGGCAAAATTGGCCCTCTCACCCGGGTTGCCCGGACGACGAGAATCGGGGCGGAATCGCCCAATTGCTCCCTCTCCTCGTGTCTCGCACAAAATTTACAGTTTTCCCCCAGACAAGGACGCCGAGAGAGTGCGTCCGCATTACCATGGGCCTTCCCGGCCCTATGGGCCACATCAAAATCGTACTGCTGCAACTTTTCCAACCACCTTGCAATTTGGCCCTCCGGTTCCTTGAACCGAAGGAGCCATTGCAAGGAGGAATGGTCAGTTCTAACCAAAAATTTCCGCCCGTACAAGTACGGGTGGAAATGGTTCATGGCAGCCAGCATAGCCAATAACTCTTTGCGAGTGACGCAATAATTTCTCTCGGGCCTACTTAAGGCCCGACTATAATAACCAATCACTCTCTCCACGCCCTCCTGTGTCTGAGACAAAACTGCGCCCAATCCTTCCTGGCTCGCATCCGTGTCCAGGGTAAATGTCCCGTCACTAGTGGGGTAAGCTAGAAGGGGTGCGGATGTTAGACACCCCTTCAATTTTTGGAAGGCCTCGTGGCACTCCCGTGTCCAATTAAATCGCGTCCCCTTCTCCGTAAGCCGGTGGAGGGGACGGGCCAACTCCGCAAATTTCGCCACAAAGCGCCGGTAGTAGGAGCAGAGTCCCAAAAATCCCCGCACCTCTTTGATGGTACGTGGTGCGGGCCACTCCTCTACCGCTTTAATTTTGTCTGGGTCTGTTTTTACCCCCTCGCGGCCAATCACGTGACCTAGATAGGCCACCTCTCTTGCAAACAAAGTGCACTTACTCGGGTTCAGCTTCAACCCTGCCTGTCTGAGGCACCCGAACACCTGGTCCAAATTAGCTAGTGCCTGGGGGAACGTTTGGGCATGTACCAGGACGTCATCCAGGTACACCAGGCATGACTGCCATGGCATGCCGCCTAGTACATGCTCCATCAATCTCTCAAAGGTGGCGGGGGCGTTACACAAACCAAACGGCATCACAGTAAACTGATACAGTCCCTTACCTGTGGAAAATGCCGTTTTCTCCTTCCCTGCCCTATCCATCTCCACCTGCCAATACCCACTCTTGAGGTCCAAAGTTGTGAACCAATTTGAGCCCGCAACGGCATCGAGGGTGTCATCAATCCTTGGCAGGGGATATGAGTCCTTGAGTGTCACGTTGTTTAGCTGGCGATAGTCCACGCAGAACCGCGTGGTCCCATCCTTCTTTTTGACCAGCACAACAGGTGACATCCAAGGACTTCCCGAGGGCTCGATCACACCTGCGTCGAGCATTTTTGCAACCTGCTCGTCAGCTTCCGCCCTCTTGCTCCAAGGGAGCCGTCGGGCGGCCTGACGAATAGGCCGGGCCTCACCGGTGTGGATCTGATGTTTCACCAGGCCCGTACGTCCAATATCCTCGGTGGACAGGGAGAAGAGGTCCAAATGGGACCCAACCAGTTTGTGTAAGGCCTCCCTCTGGGTACCTCCCAACTCTACGCTACTACGATTTACCATCTCGCAAATGGGATCGGGCCAATTCCTACTTGTTATTGAAGGCTCCCCCCGGGGTCGGCTCGGCTGGACGTTCTCGCCCCTCACTGTCGCGACTTCCTCAACTGGGGTGCAGCCAGCTACCCTCGTGCCCCTTACTATAGTGCGTGGTTCTGTACTCACATTTACTACTCGGACGGCCACTACCGGTCCGTCCGTTTTTACAAGGGTGCGGCCCACGATTAAACCCGGTATGGACTGCGCTGCCACCGGTTCGACCAGGCCGCAGGACTCCTGCCATGTTGGGCGAGCTGCCCACCGGGCCGGCACTATCGCCTCGGCCCTTGGGGGGATGGTCACGGCCTCGGAAGCCTCCAGCTCCGCTCTCTCGGCCGTGCTCACTCCCCCTAACGGCAGCTCTTCTACTCCCACCTGCAGGATCCCCCGGCACAAGTCGATTTTACAACCGCTGGCAGTCAACAGGTCCAACCCTATTAAACATGGGTCGCACACCTCCGCCACCCAAACATCTATCTCCCTCCTTACCGACCCTAACTTGAGGGTCACAGAACCACGCCCTATGATCGGGGCCGTTACCCCGGTAGCAAGCTGCAAACTATAATTTTGCAGGCGCTGGATCTTATCCCAGCCACCTGCGCTCGAATCAAGGACCACAGGGCTGATGATCGTGGCGCTAGCTCCTGTGTCCACTACGGCGTCTACCCCCACGCCGGCAATTTTGCATCTAATTGTCAGGCTACCGGTTCCAATTTGGCCACAATAAATGACCTGTCGCGTCAATGAGGGCTCTCCTCCATCCTCTGCTGCCGAACACCGCCCTACGTGCCCGACACCTTCTAGTTTCCCGGGGTCTGGCGGGGGGGTGTCTGGGGTCGGCTAACCCGCTCCCCCCTGGGCGGAGTTGAGGACCTCAACTGCCGGGGATCATCCCGGCGCGCGTTTCGACAGTGCCGCGCCAGGTGACCCAGGCGGTTGCAGGTATAGCACCTCACCTGATAAGGTGCTTGCCTCCGGAATTCCAAATTCCCCCCCCTGTAGGTCCGAATTGGATTACCCGCTCGTGGTCCACCGCGGGCCACCTCCGTGGCCGCCTGCCATGGTCCAGGTCCCGCCAGGCGCTGGTCCACCAGCCTCCGGACCATGCCCGCCAGGTCAGGACCCACGTCGGGGGCGGGTCCCCTAAGGGGTCCGCCCTCCATCGGGGGTCCCACCTGGCGGACCGCCATTGCGAGACGCTCGCCCCCTCGGGCCAGGGGCCTCGCTGCTTCCCAACGGGCCGCAGCGTCAGCCGCCTGGCTCAGAGTCTGCGGGCGCCACATGGCGAGCTGTTGCCGGAGCTCAATATCCGGGAGGGCCTGGATAAAATGGTCCAGCGCCAGGCTTTCCCGGGAATCCGCTGCCATGCTAGCATGTGCGATCCCCACTGCGCGGCGAATGTCGTGGGCAAGTTCCCCGATGGCTTCCTGGGGCTTGCGTTTTCGCAGCGCGAGCTGAGCTTTAACAAGCTCGCTCTGCTGTTCTATTCCGAATCGATTAATTAGGGCGTCGCGGAGGGCTGGCAGGGTGAGAGCACCCGCTGGTAATGCCGTCAGCACCTCCGCCGCCGCGCCGCGCAATGCGGCCACCAGGTGTACTCCACCTTCGTCCTCACCCCAACCGTTGCCCTTACACACACAGTCGAACTGCGCCAGGTACGCGCGTAGATCACTCTTGCCGTCATACGGCGCGAGTGGGACCTTGTGGGACCACCTCGTATGTGAGTCGTTGCCCGCCTGCCGGACCCCGTGCGTCGCCCCTTGCGGGGTCAGCGCGGGGCCGAACCGGCCGGGCCCCCACAGTACACTACCCCCAAGGGGCTCTCGTGCCTCCCCGGTCCCTCCAACAACTACCCCTGTTGGTGTCGATGCATGGGTCACACCTCCGCAACCCGCTACCCATTCCATACCACCACAACCTTGCTCACCCACACCTCGCACCTCTCGTTCCATACCCTCCGGACCAGCCATACACCTCACTCTTGGCCTCTCACGAACATCCGGGTCTATCTCGACCCCCAAGCTTATTAAATCCCCTGGCGCATCATACGCACGACCATATTGGTCACCACTTACACCGGGTCCTCTTCCTCTTCGCTTCTCCTCCATCACCTGCGAATCCCTCATCCGGTTAATGAGCACATCATCACGATCCGAACACAGACTTTGGACCAATTCTTTTACTTCCTCCTTTATCTCTTTCTTATCCTCTCTCCGTCGCTTCTTAATTTCGCTCACCCCTTCTTCCACTTCCTCTAATTTTTGCTTCATCTCCTTCATCTCTTCGTGCGCCCCTTTAAGTTCTTCCTCTAACTCCACTTTATTTTTTTCTATGTGCTCCCGCACCTCCCGCTCTTTAACCTCCATTACCTCTACCACCTTGTCCATTTTCCTCGTCAGGTCCTCATGTACCGTCTGGCACTCTTTTTTAATTACCCCTACGTCCTTTTTCATCTCCTTCTGTGTCGATTTTAAACCCTCTATTACCGCTGTGTTCTTCTTTACCTGGTCCCCCAACTCCTTTTGTCCCACTGTCAGTTGTTCTACTCCCAGCGTCAACTCCTCTATACCACCTTGCAATTTTACAGTCCCCTTCCTCACCTCTTTCTCCATGCGCTCCTTACAGTGCCTCACCTCCTCGCGCACTCCTCCGACCTCCTCACTCACTCCTCTTCTGATCTCCTCTCCCATCACTTGCATCTCCTGCCCAGATGCCACCCTCATCTGCTCCATTTCCTCCCTGTGAGCATCCAGTTTGGTTTCTACCCCCATTCTGACCCCCTCTATCTGCTGCTCCATTTGTTTAACTTCCCTTTCCGCTTGGTCCCTCATGTCCCTCAATTTGCCTTCCATACTGTTTTCTAACCCCTCTAACCCATTTTTCACTCCCTCTATCTGATTCTCCTGGGCAGCCATTCTATTTTCTACCCCCGTTAACCCATTCTTTACTTCTTTTATCCCGTTGTCTAACTCCTCAAAATTATTGTCTAACTTCGCAATTTTCTTGTCTAACTCCTCAAAATTATTGTCTAACTTCTCACTGGTACCCCTCGCTTCGTCCCTCATTACCCCCATTTGGTTTCCCATTACCCCCATTTGGTTTCCCATTACCCCACTATCAACCCTCATTTGCTCACTCTGAGCATCCATCCGGTTCCCCAATTGGTTACTCTGCAGTTTGAGGGACGCCTGCATTTGCGCCATAAATTGCTCCATGAGGACCTGCATCTGGGCCATCCCTCCCACTTGTGCAGCGGGTGCGGCCGCCGTAGCTATGTGCGAGGCGCAATTTCGCGCGTCTGCTACCCCCGCTGTTTCGCTCTCCTCATGTCCCTCATGTCCCTCAATTTGGTCCTGGACCGACCCTGCTTCACTCTCCCCTACCGGACCCCAGCCGTCTTGATCCGCCATAGCGCGACTTTCAAAATTCGGTTTTTATTTTTTATTTTCGTAAAACAAATTGAAATTTCGCCGTTATAATTTCGCGCGGGAAACGCGCTCCGAATCGATTTTCCCTCCCAAAATTTGGGCCTAACTAATTTAGTCCCGGGTTCGAATCCCACTCCTGACACCAATTGTTACAGATACGACTTTGATGGTATGGTGGGCCGAGCGGGATGGCCGCCGTATCCGTACAAGTTACCCGATTGTGCCCGAATGTTGACTAATCGCGCTACGCTGGCTCAATAGGAAAGAGAAGACACCCGGCTGGGTTATAATGACACAATACGACACCAGGGATACGGTTCTCAAAGGTTGTTATTACAATTGCGGAAGGTTTAGATTACAGGGACAAGAGGGAAACATAGGAAGGTGGGCACTTAAACACACTTATATTATCACCGGACAGACGACAGGTAAACGCGGGACAAGGCTCACTCACACGGGGTTTGATGGCCAGGAAAGCGGGTAGCGATCGCTCCAGGTGCACCTGTGCTCAGGGCAGGATCACGTACGGTGGTGTCCAGAGATGCGTGAAGGTATCACAGCGCTTGTGGGTCGCGACTTTGGTCTCAAGCTGGGGAGGTCGCTCAGCGCTCGGGAGGGTGGCGTCTTTTCCTTCCAAGCTCGGGGCGCATCTGACGTCACGTCCGGCGCGGGGCCGCGTATATCCGGCGGGGAGTGACACGCCCTCGGCTCGTTAGCGCCGCCCCAGATGGCATCGGCCCATGGCTTCTCATTGGGTGCGGGGGTTACCGGCTCCGCCCTTGACGAGGGGCCGACAGGGAGCCCCTTCGTGGTAACCCCGTGGAGCGCGTGGTCAATGGCGGCTAACCGAGCCGGAAGGAGGACGCCCACTCCCCATGCCGTCACCGCGCCGCCCCCCTCTTTTGTTGTTGTTGTTGTAGTTGGCGCTTCTTCATGGGGAAGAGATGCGGAGAGGTATGGGGAGGTCCTAAACTTCCTAACAGGTGCCATATAATCACATTCTGGTGCAACGAAGAGTCATAATTAATGGAAACAAGTCCTTAACTGACATAGATTAAGAATAACTAGCAAGATGTCCTATAATTGTCTACGTGTGGTGCGGGGGACCTGGGCACGACATTTAATGGGGGAATGAAGGGGAAGATCGGCTCTAATGGGTGTTGTTTACAGACAATGGGACTAGGGAATGGGGTAAGGGGAGAGTTGGGGAGTATCGGAGAAGATAGGGGAATATTTACAAGCGGATATGGAGGTCAAATTCCATATTCGCAACAATATATATATGTACATATATATATATATACACACAGACTTGGCATTTAATATGGAATTTTTTTTTGTGGGGGTGAACTTACTTTTCAAGTTGACTTAGAACCAAAAGTTCATTGGAATTATGTTGAAATTATTCTAGATTTTGTTAATGTGACCTTTAAAAGAAACAAAAACCACATTTGACATTTCGAAGCAAATAAATTGATCCTTGAAAGTGAGGTAAACTGATATTGAACTCAATTCACGGACAGTACTGTGTTAAACTTCTGTACGTTTTCCAGAAGTATTTCTATATTTTGCACATTAGCCAAATTTTTTTTTTAACAAAAACAAAAGTTAAATTACGACTGGGATTACGGACAGTAAAATTACAGTTCAGTACGTTGTGCAACCCCCACGAGCATTCAGGAGAGCATGTACACGTTGAGGCATGCTGTTCACGAGATTTGCCAAGGTTTGGACAGGAATCACTTGCCATGCAGTGACAATAGCCTGCTGCAATTCACGCACAGAGGTCGGCTGCTGGTCCAAGTGGTCGATTTGACGCGTTAATTCTGCCCACAAGTTCTCTATCGGATTCATATCCGGGGACATGGCAGGCCACTCCATATGCTCTACACCACGGTCAGCAAGAAAGTGTTGGATCATGCGAGCACGATAAGGCCATGCATTGTCATCTTGGAAGACAAAGTTTCCTCGAAAGGCTGCACGAGCAAATGGAAGCAATGTTTCTTCCAGAATGGCCCTGTACTTGAACTGGTTCAGGTTTCCATTCAGAACAACCAGGTCAGTTTTGCCCCCTGCATGAAAAGCAGCCCAAACAGTCACCCCACCACCTCCAGCTTGGACTCTTGGCACTATACAACCTTCGTTGTAGGTTTCATGCACTTGTCTGCACACTCGGACATGGCCATCTTGACGATAGACCAGAAATCAAGACATCACTGAAGGTCACGTGATTCCAGTGTCCTGGCTGCCATTGGCGGTGCTCTCTGGCCCACTGCAATCGGCGCTGGCGGTGTTGTCTTGTCAGGCGTGGCTTTCTCAGGGGACGCCTGGCACGATAGCCTGCTTGAACCAGTCGTTGGTTGACTAACTAGCCTTCTGGATACAGGCACATTTGTCAGTTGCTGCCACTCAGCCCTAAGCTGATTAGCTGACTTGGTACGGCCATTGCGGACTAACCGGTGCAGCTGGCGATCATCCCTCCTTGTGGTTCTGCGGGGACGTTCTGGCCTCGATATTGGAGTAGGGACACCCCTCTGAGCATTTCGTTTCGGGATTGTACCTGTCCGTACATTTTGTCACACCACCTGTGATATAATCCTGTTATTGACTTATTGCTGTGACAGACAATCAGTGACATGGTTCTTTTAACAAAGAAATCACCGAAGCATAAAAGAAACTCACCAGATTGATATACTGAGTTCAGAAAGGAAACCCAAGTGAAGAAAAAAAACAAATTCCATATTAAATGCCAAGTCTGTATATATATATATATATATATATTTATTATTATTATTTTTTTTTTTTTTGTACACAAAATCGAGGGTCGTGTCGTATTAAAATGCAATTCCACCAAAAAAACAAAAAAAACAGAAACAATCAAAGCATCACAAACCCGATCAGCAACTCAATGAGTGCCCGAATTTGCTAATCGAGGTTTAAAATATGACAAAACAACCTGTTCACATCCCACTCCTCAGTAAAGGGGGAAAAAGGAGAAAAAACAACACCCATTATTTATTTATTTTTGAACTGCCACCAACATTTTAATAGGACAGGAGGACACGAATAGCATGAGATAATGCTTTATAAGAAAACTTCACATGCAAAATGGCAAACCATGACCAGCATTATTCACCCCGACTGATCGAGCATCATAAATTATATCAAACATAAATAGAGAAAGTACAGAAAGATGTCGCATGCACATGGTGGCGCGTCAGTAAATAGTCATTTAAAACTTCACAAAAACGATACAAAGGAGACTACATTGCACTCCTGGCTGTAGATAAAAACAATATGATCAATGGAAGATTAAAACAGCTGTTCACCACCATCTCTTATCTTCCCCAATCCAAAACCTTGATCTTTTCTACCCCCGTTAATTCACCCCAGATCCACTTTTCTGAAATACCGACTTCTTTCCTGGAAGTCCTAGCTGTGTCCATGTTTTTTGTTTTGTTTTGTATTACCCCATGTTTTTTTAACCTCCCTCACCCCCCTTCCCCTTCCCACGCCTCCTCCCCCCAAGCCCTCTCCCTCCCACAAATCTCCCGATGTCCCTGCTCTCAAATGTTGTACTTGTGAGATTCCCCCTCTTCCCATCTGGTCTCCCGCTCCCTTTATTTTGTCTTATGTGTCCGTTTGTTTTTTTGTCATTAATGTTAGCTCTTGCACGAGCCTCGATCTTGTATACAAAAAATATATATACAAAAAAAACAAAAAAAACATTTAGGGATAGGTTCGAATGTTTGCCTTTTACTTGCGAGAGAAGCCTCCAGGCCAATAAACAGTCAGCTGACATTTCAAAATTTATCCTTATACAGTGACAGGCAAGATGGTCTAGTGGAATGCACACTCGTCTCAAGCAATCTATCCTAGGTGTGAATCCCGACCCAGCTATAAACTGTCATCCTGATGTTTCACAGGCCGGATAATTCATCAATGTATGTGCCGTCCCTTAAACTGGCGTCCCGTCTCCCGGCATTATTTGGTGAACATTAAATATTCCATGGTGTCCTTCACAAAGAGTATAGTCTAGTAGGAAGACTAGGTCCCCCTGCACCACCCGGAGATATACTTCTAATCAGTGTTTCTAGATTGGAAAAAATGTGTAGAAAATGACTAGCTATGGCCCCAAGCTGAAAAAATGTCCCACATACCATTTTTATGCAAATTACTGCTGCCATTATCAAAAAAACGATTTTTGACATATCTCAGCCAATATTGCAGATAATTGAAAAATGAAGGTGTCTAGACCCATGTTTTGAAGGGCATAGATCATGATAGAACTATTCATAACATGATTACATGTGTCTATGGTATACTAGTATGCTAATTAGTGCTTTATTTACAAAATAATCACAGTTTTACGAAATAATAGACTCATATTAAGGTCCGTCTACACAGACGTTAACACAAAGTTTTATTTTTCTAAATATTACAACTGTCAAAATAGTCCTAGCACTCAATGTGACCACTCTTCTCTTGCTTGTTTTAGATAAACATCATCATAAACATCATTAGGGTCCAATCGTTACTACATGACTAGCAAATTCATTTGGCCAGCGCCAGATGATGGGAAGGGCTTTCATGCAGACACCCAGATCAAATGTATTCAGGACCCATCTCTGACCCACCTCAGCAGTTGCTGCCTCGGAACGCTTCAGTAGCTCACGAACAACTGCGTTGTCTGTGATCGGTTGGTGGATAGGCGTGCAGTAGTCGACTGTTGATTTGCTGGGTGGGGGAGAACCAGTTGCAGAGGTGAAACCCCCTAGCCCAGGCACAGGTTGCAGGCCACAGCTTCCGATGTATCTGATGAAGAGCCAGATGTAGTACTCTTGCATCGTAGTGGCATAGACTGTGTCATTCTCTGCTGGCGGTGTGAATGATGAGCCTTCAGGGAACTTCGGGCCAACGCGAGTAAAGTGCAAGGGTGGGAGAGTTTTTGGTGTGTCGACCTTCAGGCTACGCTGTTGTGACCTATTGATGGTAGGTAGCATTCGGTCCTTGCTGCTCTCGAACCCGGGCTTGACCTCCTGCACCATGATTCCTCCAGCACTGTTTACAATGTTGCTGCCGTGCACACTGGTAGTGGTTTTATTCAAGTTGTCCCACTCACAGTGGAATACAAGGTTGCCCTCTCCTGTCACAATTTGTGGTGTACGATAAGTTGAGACTTCATCCAGGACCTTGGCGAGAGCAGTTTCCAACTCCAAGGCGAAATCGTAGCTCTCAGAGTGTCCAAGCCTGTGTAGTATTGTGGTGAGCTGTTTGCTTCGGAACAGGTGCCTTACAGTCACACAGAGGAGAATGTGCTTTGGTAACTTCCATTTTCCATCTGACACTGCACGGCACAGATCTTGTCCAATGGAGAAGACCAGACGCTTCACCTTTTCTGTCTCGATGCCCTCCTTGCCAGTCATTAGCACGCTGAGAAAGCGGACAAGGTCTGGAGGTAGGATGTCTTCAGGATTGAGCTCCATGTCTTCAGCTGTTGGTGGCCATGGTTGGTCTTTACACTCTCTGAAAGCCTGTAGAATACCCTGGCGAAGTTGGAGGGCAACATTTTGGTTCTTGTTTGTGCTTCCGAGTGTGAATGCTCGTGCGAGAGCATTGGAAACTGTTATGTTTGAGCTGTGCACAAGCCAGAAAGAAATGACATCACATTTGTCATGATCAACCTTCGTGAAGTGGATATGCTCCTTGATTGGGTCATTCTGTAGGCGTTTCAGTAGTTTCTCTGACCGATAATTTGAGTTCTCATATCCATTCAGTTTCAGTTCCTCGACATAGAGCAAGCGCAAGGAAGAAAGCTGTAGAACTTTATTCTGCTGGATGACCTGGGTTTGAATGTGTTCCAGTACTGAGTTGAATGCCTTTTCATGGGCGGCTGACATGCAAGCCTGCTCCTTTGGTGCTTCGGCTCTGTGAATCGCACGCTCATAGTTGTAGAATGCTGTGCGGAAAGCTTTAAAACATGACGGATGGTGTTTGGCCTCACATGCAAAGAGGTCTTTGTTTTTCACCTTTCGATGGAGTCGATAGAGACCCATTTTCTCAGCCCGTGTTTCGATTTGCTCCCATGCATTTTCTTTGTTTTTAAAGGATGGGAAGGTTGTAGGCCTCTCAGTATTGCGATGAGCATCTTTGGTCTCAACTTTCTCACAAAATATACACTCTGGCGGGAAGATGGGTTCAGCAGAACCTCCTGGTTTACGAGGAGAGTGATGCCATGATGAGGTTGATGGCCCTGGTTCTGTATCATCTCCCAGACGATGAAAGTGGCGGACAAAGTGCTTATAACACTTGCTGTGATATCCTACTCTTTCTAGGTCATCAGGAAGAGTTGCCGGGATCTGATCACATACTGATTGCATACGACATGGGGAGTCATGCGGTTGGTTGAGACGTCTATCCCGGATCTTTTGAAGCAGTTGCAGTTTTTCTGAAGCAGATCCTTTAATTTTACGGAGGGGCGTGAAATCCCCATGATCAGACATGGATGGTACATGAAGGATGCATGTAGGAGGAGAGCTTTGGGCTGCAGGTTCTACACTCCGTTTTCTTTTGGGCATGCTTGCTGTCGATGTCTACCATCACTGTTAAATGACAAATAAGAAATCACGAATGATGTTAAAAGTGCCTGTGAAAGGAGGCTCTGAGTTTTCAGTGAGGTAACAGAGGTTCTGAGTCATGTTCTACACTAGGGTACTTTTTAGCTGACTAAACCATGTTTAGTGGCATCAAAAGTGCTAATAGCTAAAACATCTAAATTCTTCCACACTAACGTTAGCTATCTAGGCCAATGAAACATTGTGCTAAGTTACTGTAGCTAGCTCAGCTGTCGTGCCTCTTTCTGGTTCAATTCATATACAGAAGTCAACAGATATGTCTCATGTTTGGCATTAACAAAAGTTTAAGTTACACCGACATTAGGAACATACTGTACATAGATGAGGCTAGCTTTAACGTTAGCTAACATGGTGCTAGCTGGCTCAGCTGTTATTCTGCCTGTTTATGATTTCATGCAGAAACTGAAGTCAAGAGTGTGAGTAACATTATAGTTAGCATCTTACCTGGCTAGATTGGAGGATGAATACCAAGAACAACACACAGATGGAATGGAAGACTGAACTTTCAACTGAGGTATTCAATAACATCAACGTTACCAATTGATACGAGCGCGCGACATTACCAATTGATACGAGCGCGCGAGCGCGCATGTTACATGGATGGAAATGTAAAATGGCAGCTATAGCAGCACTAATTTGGATCTCTAGTCTGTCATTTCTGCACTGTGATTGGATAACATAAAAAAATATGTTTGGGAGTTAACAGCAGGAGTTGGTAGATTTTACGTGGGCTGGGTGAGAAACCTTTAAATAAGCAAGTGAAAATCTCTCGCAATACAAAGTCAATGGTGGGAAGAAAAGTTGAGTGGTACCAATGTTACTGCCAATGTCCCGCCCCTATGCAAGACTCAGGAGCATCTTGTTGACATTTAACCTTGAAAATACCTGGGTTTAGACCCCTTATGTACCATGTTAAGTTATCTGCAGTATTAACGTATCCTTATCATTTGTAAAACTGATTATTTTGTAATTACAGCATTAATATGCATACTAGTATACCATAGACACATGTAATCATGTTATGAATAGTTCTATCATGATCTATGCCCTTCAAAACATGGGTCTAGACACCTTCATTTTTCAATTATCTGCAATATTGGCTGAGATATGTCAAAAATCGTTTTTTTGATAATGGCAGCAGTAATTTGCATAAAAATGGTATGTGGGACATTTTTTCAGCTTGGGGCCATAGCTAGTCATTTTCTACACATTTTTTCCAATCTAGAAACACTGATTAGAAGTATATCTCCGGGGGGTGCAGGGGGACCTAGTCTTCCTACTAGACTAGTAGGCAAGCTATACAGTTTGTCATAGGGCTCTCCTGACCATGAAGCACAAATTGGTGTAGATTCGTCTTTGCAGCTCCCAGCCAGCGTCGTCACACGTTCTTCCATGCAGTGGATTACTCATCCAATGCCAATGAGATACAGGTCATGGTGGTTCTGGAAATATCCTCAAGGGAAATGTTTTTGACTGCTCCTCCTCTGCTTCATCCAAAGCGAGTATAGAAAGTTACTTTTTCGGCATTTGAGTGTTTATTACTCCTAAACAGCAACACACGTTAATGGCACTATGTGTGTGTGCACGACATGCGAGTGCATTACGCGTGCATGAGGGTCCTCAAGGGAACTAATCCACAGAGTTTACAGATTTTTCCACCCAGGAGATACCACTTAGACTTATTTTGTTATGCTTTAGTTGTACACAATGGGATGCATGTACCAAGTTCAATGCAATCACCTTGTGCACGTACGTCGTGCAAACTCTATCAAGTGGCTTTGATGCAGTTTGAAAACTACATGGTATTCATAGAATACTTACCCTGTGCAGTCAACTTGATGTGAGCCAACAATTTTTTTTTGAAGGATTTTTTGATTTTCTTTCATCCAATATGCCTGTCAGACCACGTGAGCGATGACATCATAAATTTATATTCTGTAATACAAATGTTGCATAGATCACGCTCAATAACTTTCAAACTGATCAGACTAAGCGTTGTCCCTGTCAAATTATGAAGGCACCAATGACGTCATTGTTAACAACACCTATTCCCCATATGGAGTTCTTTACAATGAGCTGTGTTTCAATTTTTTCCATAGAGTGGTTTCGGAGATATAGATGTACAAAGTTTTTCCAAGATGGTGCCTCTACCACGTGATCAATGATGTCATAATTATGAATAAAAAAAATCTACAGGAGGAGGTGCTCTTGTGGTGAAAATTGTGTCAATCAGACTAGGAATTATAAAATATATATAAAATCCATACTGATCGGATGAAGCGTTATATATGTTGAATTATGACATCATAAAACAGGCACTGATGACATCATCATTAACATATCTTATTCCCCATGGAGAGTACTTGACAATGAGCCACGTTTCAAATTTTTCAATGGAGCGGTTTTGGAGATATGGAGCTGCAACGTTTTTTGATTTTTTTCAAGAGGGCACCTGTACCACGTGACCTATGACGTCATAATTCCCATTTAAAAAATATACAGGAAAAGTCGCTCCTATGGTCCAAATTTATTGTCCATCAAACTAACAGTTGCAAAGGGAAAAAAAAAATTAATACTGATCAGATCAAGCATTGTACTTGTCGAATTACGACGTCATAATGAAGGCACCGATGACATAATCATCAACACGTCTTATTTCCCATGGGGAGTACTTGACAATGAGCCATGTTTCAACTTTTTTAATTGAGCGGTTTTGGAGATATATAGGCGTAACGTTTTTCCAAGATGGCGTCCATACCACGTGACCTACGTCATAATTAAGAATAAAATAATTATACAGGCGGAGGTGCTACGATTGTAAAACTTTGTGTCAATCGGACCAATGGTTGCCGAGAAAATGAATTTTAAAAACGCAGACACACACGCCATACGTACGCAACCGAATACCTAACCATGCTTTTCGCGTCGCGAGCGCACGGTAAATATGCATTCTTACCGTAGACAAAGCATTTTATGAATGCTCTCCACTATGAATCCTCGTGTGTCTTTTCAAGTTGCGCAAATCAGCAAAGCCCTTACTACAAAAAGTGCACTTGAATGGACGCTCTCCGGTGTGGGACCTCATATGTACATCCAGGGTCTGTTTGTGAGTGAATCCTTTACCGCAAACGAGGCACTTGTGCGGGCGTTCTCCCGTGTGGGTCAACATATGGATTTTCAAAGATGGCGATCGAGTAAAACCCTTGGTGCAGAAGGAGCATTGGTATGGGCGCTCGCCGGTGTGGGTTCTCATGTGTACCTTCAAGTGCACCGACTGAGAAAAATCCTTGCCGCAGACATGGCACTTGTGTGGGCGTTCTCCAGTGTGGGTCCTCATGTGTATTTTCATATTCCCTATTTGAGCAAACGTCTTCTCACAAACGGAACACTTGTAAGGACGTTCTCCAGTATGCGTCCTCATATGTACGTTGAGGTTTCCTATCTGTGTGAAACCCTTACCACAGATAGAGCACTCAAACTGATAGTCTTTAGTGTGGGTCCTCATATGGTATTCCATCAGACAAAATTTTTGAAAGTCCTTACCACATACAGGACACTTATATCGCATTCCCCTCGTATTCACTTTTATGCGTTTGGACAGTTTCACATCGAGTTTGCTGCACTTGGTAGAAGACGATTCTTCATGGTGTGATTGTTTCTTGTTCAACCCCAGAGAGCATCTGGAGCTCAACTGTCCAAAATTTCTTGACAGTTCTGCAAAATAAATATATATATATATATATATATATAAAACATGGAATCATTCCCACTTCCCAACACCCACACGCCCACCAACCCCTCCTCATCATTATGAAAATTAATATGCACCAAATTGTTGCATAACAGCATTTCCATTCAAAAAAAGGAAACGGAAAAAACAATCTCGATCAAGTGCGACGTGCTTTGTAACATCGTGCTCACCGGCATAATTGTGAACCGTATTTTTGACTTCCTCGATGAAATCACCCGAATTCCGCTTTACAGAGAAATAGTCCAAAGCCTCCGAAGAGGATGGAGCAACATCACCTTGTAAACATTCCACTTTTACTGGAAAGACATCACAGGCTGCACATAACGAGAAAGTAACGGCAATTCCAGGAATATAACAGTTGCTTATTTATAGACGATCTAAACTCGTGGCCGAGCGAGGCAACAAAAGGTTAAAAAAAAAGGTAAAGTGACAGTGGGGGAGTGGGACAGCAGGACAAAACAAGAAAGGAAGGAAACACAGTAAGCTGCAGGTAAGAAGGATTGGGTTATGTTGGGTTAATGGCGGTATCGTACAGCGGATAAGCTCTCATATTTTAACAAATTGTGCATTTTTTGAGAAAAGCATGAAATTTCTAGCATAGTTAGTATATACCATAAGGTTTATTTTCAGATGTGGAGGGAAGTCAGATTTGACCTCTGAGGACCGTGAGAGGTCAAATCCAAAATGGCCACCAGTCCACCGGGTCTAATGTTCAAACGCGCTTATAGGTGTCATCTCCAACTAAATTGGGGATGCCCATTCATTTGGTGATACTTTTGAGATCGCCAGAACTCAAGGACATGCATTTAGGTCACGGTCAAGGTCAAATTACGTTAAATATCTATTTTTATGATACTGCAGTTGGAGCTGCTATTGGAAAAAGTTCATTTGAACTTTTAAAACTTTATTTTTTCAGGTACAGGGATAGGTACAGAACACCCAAAGACCAAAAATGATGAAAAAAAGTGTTTACACTGCAAGGAATGATGCAATATCCTCTGAAAAAATAACTGTAGTTAACCAAGTATGTCCACCAAAGCTTACATTAAATCAAGTGCAATGATGAAAAAAATATTTTTTTATTTTTTATTTTATTTTGTATACAAGATCGAGGCTCGTGAAAGAGCGAACATTAATCACACAGAAAGACAAACCGACACATAAAACATATAACATCGGGAGCGGTAGACAAGATGGGGAGAGAGGGGGAAGCACACAAACACAACATTTGAGAGCAGGGAGATGTGTGGGAGGGAGAGGGCTTGGGGGGAGGAGGCGTGGGAAGGGGGGGGGGGGGGGGAGGAGAAGTATAAAACACAAGGACACCAAGGACTTCCAGGAAAGAAGTTGGAATTTCAAACAAGGTGGATCTGGGGTGAATTAGCGGGGGTAGAAAAGATCAAGGTTTTGGATGGGGGAAGATAAGAGATGGTGGTGAACAGCTGTTTTAAAGACCTGGATGGAGGAGTGGGATTGAAGGGAGTGAGGGAGTTTGTTCCAGAGGAGCGGGAAAAGAGGAATGAAAGAGTGAAGGTGAGCAGAGAGCCGAGATTTCGGCAGTTTAACCATCAGAGGGTTGCTGGCAGATCTTGTGCGACCTGTAGGAATATTTGGGGGACAGAGCACAGACAGAGCTGGGGGTGCAAGGCCGGAGAGGAGTCGGTAGAAGACAGAAAGACCACCTACCTGCCTGCGGTGAGTGAGTGAAAGGCCCTCAGAGATAGCTTCATCGCGGGAGATTCCAATAATTCTGAAAGCTTTGGTTTCAACAGCGTGAAGCCGAGCTAGGTGTGAGGCAGGAGCACCGGCCCATAGGGGAGAACAGTATTCCATTGAGCTGTGGATGAAAGCCTTGTATGTGGTGAGGAGCCCAGGTGTGCCGAGGAAGGACTTCACACGACGGAGGATGCCCAGTCGGCGACTGGCTTTGGAGGCCAGCTTGGAAATGTGGTTTTCCCAAGAAAGATCATGGCAGATAGTGAGACCCAAAAGCTTGAGCGACAGAACTTCTTGGAGAGGATTGTTGAGAAAGTAGATGGGAGGGTTGTCCAGTTGATCTTTTCGGAGAGACATAGAAAGAGTGTGAGATTTGTCAGGATTGAAAGACATGTTCCACTTGTTTGACCAGTCTGTGATTTTGTCCAAGTCTTCAGAGAGTGAGGAGGCTGCAGACTGCCGATCTGAGGGAAGAGGAATGGAGTGGCAGAGAGTGGAGTCATCAGCAAAGAGATAGAGAGGATTTTCAAGAGAGTCAGAGAGATCATTGATACAACAACAACAATATGCATTTTAAAGGCCATTTTCCCTGCGAGAGCGGGGGTTAGCCTTGCGGTCCCCATGACAATCTTCTCCATTTTGCCCTATTTTCTGCATCTCTCCTTGTTAACCCCCTTGCCCGCATTTCTTCTTCCACCATCTTTAGCCAAGTCTTTCTCGGTCTTCCCCGTCCTCTGCTTCCTTCTACATTCATTTCCATCACTCTTCTCAACCAGTCACTTTCATCCTTCCTCAACACATGACCAAACCATCTCAACCTGTTCCTCTTCACAGCATCAATCACAGGCTCTATTCCCATCATCTTTCGCAATTCATCATTTGTCTTCCTCTCTCTCAACGATACTCCACACATCCACCGAACCATTCGCATTTCCACCCTTTCCAACCTTCGTTGCTGCTCTACGTTCATTACCCATGTCTCGCTCCCATAAATCATAACACTTCTCACACATGCAGCATACACCTTTCCCTTCAGCTTCAACGACACTCCCCTCATCATCAGCACGCCACTCAGTTCCCGAAACTTCTTCCATGCACATCTCACTCGAGCAACCGTTGCCGAGTCTGATCCACCTTCTCCATTCAGCATGTCTCCGAGGTAGCAAAATGTTTTCACACCTTCCAGCTTCACGCCGTCTCCAAGATCCAACTCAACATTTCCTCCATCTGCAGCTCCCTCTGTGCACACCTTACATTTGAATGTAGCTGCCACACTGGTTAATGACCCTCTCAGACCACTACATTTTTGATGAACCCACTCAGCGCACATTGTACATTGAATGGAGTTCACTCCGACACCCTTCCTAAACACAGCACAGGGCCACTTCCCAGTTCTTTCCACCTCACCACATGCTTTACCACTTGCCATCACCTTCGTCTTTCCGATATTCACCTTCAGACCTTTTGTCTCCATACACTCCTTCCACGTGTTCATCTTTTCCTTCAGTCCATCCATACTTTCCGCAATCAACACCAGATCATCTGCATACAACAACTCCCACGGTAAACCCTCCTTTACGTTCTGAGCCAGCACCTCCATCACAGCTACAAATAGTAGTGGACTTGGTACCGACCCCTGATGCACTCCCACCTTCACCTCAAACTCACCACTGTTCCCGTCCTTCGTCCTTACAGCTGTGCGCGCTCTTTTGTACATTGCCATCACTGCTCTGATCAACCATTCCTCCACTCCTAACTTCCTCAATGCCCATGTCAATACTTTGCGTGGAACCCTATCGAATGCTTTCTCCAGATCAACAAACCCAAGAAACAACTTCTTCCTCTTTTCCATGTACTTCTCCTGCAACTGCCTCACAATGAAAAGCACGTCTGTCGTCCTCTTCGTGGCATAAATCCAAAATGCATTTCGTCGATCTTCACTTTCTTCCTTATCCTCCTCTCCAACACCCTTTCCAATACCTTCATTCCATGCTCCAATAACTTTATCGCTCGGTACGAGCCACACTCCAGACGGTCACCTTTCCCCTTGTATAGAGGGACGAAGGTACTCAGTTCCCAATCCACTGGAATGCGGCCTTCTTTCACCACCAGATTACAGATCTCTGTCATTCTCTTCACACCCCAACTTCCTGCTGCCTTCAACATATCTCCCACAACTCCCGTCGACCCTCCCACTTTTCTACCCTTCATTGCTTTTATCACTTCCTCAACTTCCTTCTCAGTTATCTTCTCTGCCGGTCCTAAAACAGGGTTACTCTCTATGTTGCCATCCCATTCATTCTCTGTATTCAACAGCATTTCCATATATCTTTTCCATCTTCCTTTAATTCCATCTGGGTCGACAACGATTTGTCCCACTTCATCCTTCAAGCAACTCACCCCCATCACATCACACCTCTCTTTCGCTCTCTGCTTTGCAATCCTGAATACTGCTCTCTGACCCTCTTCCGAATCCAAGCGTTCTCCGAACATTTTCCTACATGCCTCCTGCGCCTTTGCTACCTCTTTCTTTGCAGCCTTATTGGCTGCCTTATAACTTTCATGCTCTGCTGTTTCTGCTCCCGTACCCTTCGCCTTCTGCCACTCCTTGAACTTCTTCCTCTTCTCGTCAATCCTCTTTCCAACTTCATCATCCCACCACCATGTTTCCGAGTGCCTCGGTGGTCCTTTTGTCCATCCACGTCCACATACCTCACCAACGGCTCCCAACAGACTAGCTTTCATTGACATCCAACCACTTTCAAGCTCAACTACGTCATCCTCGACCCTACTCAGCCTCTCTTTTAATGCCTCCCTTACTGTCACCTCTTTCAACCTTCACACCTTCATTCTCGGTTGGTACTTCACCCGCCGAGCTCTCCTCGCACCTTTCACCCTTATGTCGCAGACAACCAAGTGGTGCTGTGAAACAGCCTCCTCCCCCGGGATCACCTTTGTGTCCCGGAGGTGCCCCCTATCTCGCCTATGCACCATCAGGTAGTCAACAGTTGTCGTCGACCCACCTGACGTGTATGTAACAAGCTTATTATCCTCTTTCTGGAACTGAGTATTACAAATCAACAAATCAGCTCCATCAGCAAACTCCAAAATCCTTTCACCTTCTCCATTTCTCACACCATATCCGTAACCAGATGCCAAATGCCAGACTCGTCGATGCTGAGCAGGCTCCCTGAGAATGGTCAGAGAGATGTCCACTTTAACAAGGACATGATCAGATGATCCGATTGGATCAGAAGAAGAGCAGCAGACATTTTCAGGGAAGTTAGTCATAACCAAGTCCAGAAGAGAAGATGCTCCGTTGACTGAGATCCGGGTCGGGAAATTGACAGATTGTGTCAGTCCCAGTGAGTCGCAGAAGTCCTTTGCTGAGGAGCCATGGCTGGTGAGAGCAGTACCCACACCCAGCCAACTGGCATGATGACAGTTGAAATCACCACATATGAGGAAGAGAGTTGGGATGAGTAGATATAAGTTGGTCCATATTATCAGACAGCGAGATGTAGATGGAGTCATCACTGTTTGGTGGACGGTACAACACACATATG
The DNA here is from genome assembly GCF_964187855.1 of Myxine glutinosa. Taxonomy (NCBI): domain Eukaryota; kingdom Metazoa; phylum Chordata; class Myxini; order Myxiniformes; family Myxinidae; genus Myxine; species Myxine glutinosa. The sequence goes on from NC_136266.1 coordinate 147,188,655, forward strand.
AACAAGAGGTGGGAGTGAAGGGGAAGCCGTAGCCAGAGGTATTCCTGGGGGTGAGGTGGAGAGAGTGCAGTGCAGGGCGAGTGAGGAAGAGAGTTTTTGATAAAGATAGCAACCCCACCTCCAGGACGAGGCTCAGGTCTATCACACCGGAGGAGGGAGTAACCCGGGAGAGATACTAAGGAATCAGAGACATCATGAAGGAGGAAAGTTTCTGTTAAGCAGATCACGTCTGCTTTGACAGAAGCAACCTGTATGGAGAGATCAGTTAAGTTTGAACGAAGGCCCCGGATGTTTGAGGTCCATACCGTTAATGAAGAGGAAGGGGGAGCATCGGATACAGAACAGGGGGGAGGAGGGGTAGGGTAAGATGTGGAAGAGGTGGAAGAGGTAGGGAGAGCTGTTGAAGGTGTGTCAGAGATTTCAGAATAGCTCGGAGAAAGGGAAGGATGGGGCGGACAAAAGGTTTGATGGTGATTGGGTGAGGCACAATGAGGTGTTATTTGAGGAGGGGGAAGAGCGAGGCAGAAGGTTGGGGGAGATGGAGGTGAGAGCTGGAAGGGGGAAGAAGCGGGGAGGACGCTTTGAGGAGGGGGAGTGAGAGGGGGGAAATTGAGAAGAAATGAGGGTGGGGAGATTTGAAGGGGAGGGGCGAGGGGGGAGTTTGGGAGGGAAGGGACAAGGGGAGAGATTTGAAAGGGATGGGATATGGGGGAGATTTGGAGGGGAGGGGTGAGGGGGAGTCTTGGAGGGGAGGGGTGAGGGGTAGTTTAGGAGGGAGGGGGCAAGGGGGGAGATTTGAAAGGGATGGGTGATGGGGAGGATTAGGAGGGGAGGGGAAAGGGGGAAGATTTGAAAGGGATGGGTGATGGGGAAGATTTGGAGGGGAGGGGTGATGGGGAAGATTTGGAGGGGAGGGGTTATGGGGAAGATTTGGAGGGGAGGGGTGAGATTGGATTTTAGAAAGTGTACGATTAATGGGAAATGAACATTTATTGCAAAATGAGTTTCTTGTGACCTTCGAGTTAAAAATACGTTTAAGGACGCTGGATGGAGGATGGAGTGCACGAGAGTTTAGGGAATGTAGAAAAAAGGCACTATAGGAGATGGAATTTTTTTTTGGGATGAATAGATTTGGTGAGCAAGTCGATAGCAGCCTTTTAAAGAAGAAGAAAAAGGTGTTATAATATATGACGGAATACAGAACTTGAGGGGAAAGTGTAAACATTGAAGTTTAATAACAGTGAAAACTATCTGGGGAAATGGGGGAGAAACACGTGGTCGAAGAACGAACGAACGAATAAGAATGAATAAACGAATGAGAACAGAGAAGGAAATGTTTTTTTTTTGTTTTTTTTTTTAGTTGAGATTTACACAAGGAAGTAGGCTATGGGGTGAAAAGACTGGGAAAACAGAGAACGAAAGTTATTGGATCACAAAACGACGGACCGCTGAGAGAAAAACAAAGCCTCAAGGTTGTACACTGTACAAGGCCTCAAGACACGACACGAATTAACACGATTTTCAATACAGGTATGAAAGATTTGCACCGAAAATCTTCCTCGGGACACAATATACGTACACACACCATAAAATAAATACAGTTATAACGAAAATACAAATGGGAACAATGACTTAACTTCGATTTCAAATCGCTCGCGAAGGCCTTGCTCACGACACGGCAAACAGACGATTAATTTATGAAAGATAAACACCGAGAAACTTCCAAGGTGCACACTATAACTTCACACACCGAAAGATAAATACAGTTTCGACCAAATACAATTGTGAACAGACAACTTTGAAAACGTGGAGGCCCCGGATAGCCGTTCCGCCGCCCCGGATAGCCCCGGATAGCCGTTCACGCCGTTCGAGAATCCCTGCCGCCGTCTCCAAGATCTCGCGAGATCTCGGTCAATTGGTAATGATCTAAATCTAACAGTCTCCAGAACAGAAGCACAGTGCAGTGCACTTGAATGCAGCTTTGGCACACTTGCAGCGTCCAGTGCACCCTTTCTTGCAGCCACAGTCAATCAATTCATGGCACGATTTTGATGCTTCAGGAAGAGTGGTCCAAAGAGGCTGCCACCCAGTTGTCTCCTTTGTCCAGCCCCAGTCAGGTGGGTCTGGCATCTCTGGATCCAAGACCAATGCCTGGTTACAACAGTTGGCCTGGTAGCAAGTGCGCTTGATGTGCTGCTTGAGTGTTGCCTGGGTTGGAGGAATGTTCTCGAGAGTTCTACACTTCTGTGTGAAGAGCTGTTTCCTGGCATCATTCACTTCCGTGCTCTCACTGGTTCTATCGTACAACAGCACCACAAATCGCTCTAGCAGTAACATTGAGCCTTCACTGACCTCACTTGGCATGCCTAGGAGTTCATTGAAAGCATCATTCACCTCTGGGCATCCCCAATTTAGTTGGAAATGACACCAATAATGTTTTTCTACACTATTTGGTTCCAAAATTAAGCGCGTTTGAACATTAGACTCGGTGGACTGGTGGCCATTTTGGATTTGACCTCTCACGGTTCTCAGAGGTCAAATCTGACTTCCCTCCACATCTGAAAATAAACCTTTGGTATGCACTAACTATGTTTAAAATTTCATGCTTTTCTCATAAAATGCACAATTTTTGTGTTTATCTGCTGCACTAGTTTGAAAGTTTGCATGTAGGTATCGGGGCAAGGGCAATGCAAGATGCCATGGGGAGTACTTGACAATGAACCATGCACCACCTACTTTAACTTTGGATCATCACATTCGTGTCTTTTGTATGAATGATTGTTTTAAGGCCATTTTTCCCCACTAGAGCGGGGGTCAGCCTTGCAGGCCCCATGACAATCATGGTTCTCTTTTTGAGGCAATGTTTTTATGGCCGGATTTCCTTCCTGACACCAATTTGTCTTTTGTATACAACACAACACAACAAGATGCATTTTAAAGGCCATTTTCCCTGCTAGAGCGGGGGTTAGCCTTGCGGTCCCGAAGACAATCTTCTCCATTTTGCCCTATTTCCTGCATCTTTCCTTGTTAACCCCCTTGCCCGCATTTCTTCTTCCACCATCTTTAGCCAAGTCTTTCTCGGTCTTCCCTGTCCTCTAATTCCTTCTACATTCATTTCCATCACTCTTCTCAACCAGTCACTTTCATCCTTCCTCAACACATGACCAAACCATCTCAACCTGTTGCTCTTCACAGCATCAATCACAGGCTCTATTCCCATCAACTTTCGCAATTCATCATTTGTCTTCCTCTCTCTCAACGATACTCCGCACATCCACCGAACCATTCGCATTTCCACCCTTTCCAGCCTTCGTTGCTGCTCTACGTTCATTACCCATGTCTCGCTCCCATAAATCATAACACTTCTCACACATGCAGCATACACCTTTCCCTTCAGCTTCAACGACACTCCCCTCATCAGCACGCCACTCAGTTCCCGAAACTTCTTCCATGCACATCTCACTCCAGCAACCATTGCCGAGACTGATCCACCTTCTCCATTCAGCATGTCTCCGAGGTAGCAAAATGTTTTCACACCTTCCAGCTTCACGCCGTCTCCAAGATCAAACTCAACATTTCCTCCATCTGCAGCTCCCTCTGTGCACACCTTACATTTGAATGTAGCTGCCACACTGGTTAATGACCCTCTCAGACCACTACATTTTTGATGAACCCACTCAGCGCACATTGTACATTGAATGGAGTTCACTCCGACACCCTTCCTACACACAGCACAGGGCCACTTCACAGTTCTTTCCACCTCACCACATGCTTTACCACTTGCCATCACCTTCGTCTTTCCGATATTCACCTTCAGACCTTTTGTCTCCATACATTCCTTCCACCTGTTCATCTTTTCCTTCAGTCCATCCATTCTTTCCGCAATCAACACCAGATCATCTGCACACAACAACTCCCACGGTAAACCCTCCTTTACGTTCTGAGCCAGCACCTCCATCACAGCTACAAATAGTAGTGGACTTAGTACCGACCCCTGATGCACTCCCAACTTCACCTCAAACTCACCACTGTTCCCGTCCTTCGTCCTCACAGCTGTGCACGCTCTTTTGTACATTGCCATCACTACTCTGATCAACCATTCCTCAACTCCTAACTTCCTCAATGCCCATGTCAATACTTTGCGTGGAACCCTATCGAATGCTTTCTCCAGATCAACAAACCCAAGAAACAACTTCTTCCTCTTCTCCATGTACTTCTCCTGCAACTGCCTCACAATGAAAAGCGCGTCTGTCGTCCTCTTCGTGGCATAAATCCAAAATGCATTTCGTCGATCTTCACTTTCTTCCTTATCCTCCTCTCCAACACCCTTTCCAATACCTTCATTCCATGCTCCAATAACTTTATCGCTCGGTACGAGCCACACTCCAGACGGTCACCTTTCCCCTTGTATAGAGGGACGAAGGTACTCAGTTCCCAATCCACTGGAATGCGACCTTCTTTCACCACCAGATTACAGATCTCTGTCATTCTCTTCACACCCCAACTTCCTGCTGCCTTCAACATATCTCCCACAACTCCCGTCGGCCCTCCCACTTTTCTACCCTTCATTGCTTTTATCACTTCCTCAACTTCCTTCTCAGTTATCTTCTCTGCCGGTCCTAAAACAGGGTTACTCTCTATGTTGCCATCCCATTCATTCTCTGTATTCAACAGCATTTCCATATATCTTTTCCATCTTCCTTTAATTCCATCTGGGTCGACAACGATTTGTCCCACTTCATCCTTCAAGCAACTCACCCCCATCACATCACACCTCTCTTTCGCTCTCTGCTTTGCAATCCTGAATACTGCTCTCTGACCCTCTTCCGAATCCAAGCGTTCTCCGAACATTTTCCTACATGCCTCCTGCGCCTTTGCTACCTCTTTCTTTGCAGCCTTATTGGCTGCCTTATAACTTTCATGCTCTGCTGTTTCTGCTCCCGTACCCTTCGCCTTCTGCCACTCCTTGAACTTCTTCCTCTTCTCGTCAATCCTCTTTCCAACTTCATCATCCCACCACCATGTTTCCGAGTGCCTCGGTGGTCCTTTTGTCCATCCACGTCCACATACCTCACCAACGGCTCCCAACAGACTAGCTTTCATTGACATCCAACCACTTTCAAGCTCAACTACGTCATCCTCGACCCTACTCAGCCTCTCTTTTAATGCCTCCCTTACTGTCACCTCTTTCAACCTTCACACCTTCATTCTCGGTTGGTACTTCACCCGCCGAGCTCTCCTCGCACCTTTCACCCTTATGTCGCAGACAACCAAGTGGTGCTGTGAAACAGCCTCCTCCCCCGGGATCACCTTTGTGTCCCGGAGGTGCCCCCTATCTCGCCTATGCACCATCAGGTAGTCAACAGTTGTCGTCGACCCACCTGACGTGTATGTAACAAGCTTATTATCCTCTTTCTGGAACTGAGTATTACAAATCAACAAATCAGCTCCATCAGCAAACTCCAAAATCCTTTCACCTTCTCCATTTCTCACACCATATCCGTAACCAGATGCCAAATGCCAGACTCGTCGATGCTGAGCAGGCTCCCTGAGAATGGTCAGAAAGATGTCCACTTTAACAAGGACATGATCAGATGATCCGATTGGATCAGAAGAAGAGCAGCAGACATTTTCAGGGAAGTTAGTCATAACCAAGTCCAGAAGAGAAGATGCTCCGTTGACTGAGATCCGGGTTGGGAAATTGACAGATTGTGTCAGTCCCAGTGAGTCGCAGAAGTCCTTTGCTGAGGAGCCATGGCTGGTGAGAGCAGTACCCACACCCAGCCAACTGGCATGATGACAGTTGAAATCACCACATATGAGGAAGAGAGTTGGGATGAGTAGATATAAGTTGGTCCATATTATCAGACAGCGAGATGTAGATGGAGTCATCACTGTTTGGTGGACGGTACAACACACATATGAACAAGAGGTGGGAGTGAAGGGGAAGCCGTAGCCAGAGGTATTCCTGGGGGTGAGGTGGAGAGAGTGCAGTGCAGGGCGAGTGAGGAAGAGAGTTTTTGATAAAGATAGCAACCCCACCTCCAGGACGAGGCTCAGGTCTATCACACCGGAGGAGGGAGTAACCCGGGAGAGATACTAAGGAATCAGAGACATCATGAAGGAGGAAAGTTTCTGTTAAGCAGATCACGTCTGCTTTGACAGAAGCAACCTGTATGGAGAGATCAGTTAAGTTTGAACGAAGGCCCCGGATGTTTGAGGTCCATACCGTTAATGAAGAGGAAGGGGGAGCATCGGATACAGAACAGGGGGAGGAGGGGTAGGGTAAGATGTGGAAGAGGTGGAAGAGGTAGGGAGAGCTGTTGAAGGTGTGTCAGAGATTTCAGAATAGCTCGGAGAAAGGGAAGGATGGGGCGGACAAAAGGTTTGATGGTGATTGGGTGAGGCACAATGAGGTGTTATTTGAGGAGGGGGAAGAGCGAGGCAGAAGGTTGGGGGAGATGGAGGTGAGAGCTGGAAGGGGGAAGAAGCGGGGAGGACGCTTTGAGGAGGGGGAGTGAGAGGGGGGAAATTGAGAAGAAATGAGGGTGGGGAGATTTGAAGGGGAGGGGCGAGGGGGGAGTTTGGGAGGGAAGGGACAAGGGGAGAGATTTGAAAGGGATGGGATATGGGGGAGATTTGGAGGGGAGGGGTGAGGGGGAGTCTTGGAGGGGAGGGGTGAGGGGTAGTTTAGGAGGGAGGGGGCAAGGGGGGAGATTTGAAAGGGATGGGTGATGGGGAGGATTAGGAGGGGAGGGGAAAGGGGGAAGATTTGAAAGGGATGGGTGATGGGGAAGATTTGGAGGGGAGGGGTGATGGGGAAGATTTGGAGGGGAGGGGTTATGGGGAAGATTTGGAGGGGAGGGGTGAGATTGGATTTTAGAAAGTGTACGATTAATGGGAAATGAACATTTATTGCAAAATGAGTTTCTTGTGACCTTCGAGTTAAAAATACGTTTAAGGACGCTGGATGGAGGATGGAGTGCACGAGAGTTTAGGGAATGTAGAAAAAAGGCACTATAGGAGATGGAATTTTTTTTGGGGATGAATAGATTTGGTGAGCAAGTCGATAGCAGCCTTTTAAAGAAGAAGAAAAAGGTGTTATAATATATGACGGAATACAGAACTTGAGGGGAAAGTGTAAACATTGAAGTTTAATAACAGTGAAAACTATCTGGGGAAATGGGGGAGAAACACGTGGTCGAAGAACGAACGAACGAATAAGAATGAATAAACGAATGAGAACAGAGAAGGAAATGTTTTTTTTTTGTTTTTTTTTTAGTTGAGATTTACACAAGGAAGTAGGCTATGGGGTGAAAAGACTGGGAAAACAGAGAACGAAAGTTATTGGATCACAAAACGACGGACCGCTGAGAGAAAAACAAAGCCTCAAGGTTGTACACTGTACAAGGCCTCAAGACACGACACGAATTAACACGATTTTCAATACAGGTATGAAAGATTTGCACCGAAAATCTTCCTCGGGACACAATATACGTACACACACCATAAAATAAATACAGTTATAACGAAAATACAAATGGGAACAATGACTTAACTTCGATTTCAAATCGCTCGCGAAGGCCTTGCTCACGACACGGCAAACAGACGATTAATTTATGAAAGATAAACACCGAGAAACTTCCAAGGTGCACACTATAACTTCACACACCGAAAGATAAATACAGTTTCGACAAAATACAATTGTGAACAGACAACTTTGAAAACGTGGAGGCCCCGGATAGCCGTTCCGCCGCCCCGGATAGCCCCGGATAGCCGTTCACGCCGTTCGAGAATCCCTGCCGCCGTCTCCAAGATCTCGCGAGATCTCGGTCAATTGGTAATGATCTAAATCTAACAGTCTCCAGAACAGAAGCACAGTGCAGTGCACTTGAATGCAGCTTTGGCACACTTGCAGCGTCCAGTGCACCCTTTCTTGCAGCCACAGTCAATCAATTCATGGCACGATTTTGATGCTTCAGGAAGAGTGGTCCAAAGAGGCTGCCACCCAGTTGTCTCCTTTGTCCAGCCCCAGTCAGGTGGGTCTGGCATCTCTGGATCCAAGACCAATGCCTGGTTACAACAGTTGGCCTGGTAGCAAGTGCGCTTGATGTGCTGCTTGAGTGTTGCCTGGGTTGGAGGAATGTTCTCGAGAGTTCTACACTTCTGTGTGAAGAGCTGTTTCCTGGCATCATTCACTTCCGTGCTCTCACTGGTTCTATCGTACAACAGCACCACAAATCGCTCTAGCAGTAACATTGAGCCTTCACTGACCTCACTTGGCATGCCTAGGAGTTCATTGAAAGCATCATTCACCTCTGGGCATCCCCAATTTAGTTGGAAATGACACCAATAATGTTTTTCTACACTATTTGGTTCCAAAATTAAGCGCGCTTGAACATTAGACTCGGTGGACTGGTGGCCATTTTGGATTTGACCTCTCACGGTTCTCAGAGGTCAAATCTGACTTCCCTCCACATCTGAAAATAAACCTTTGGTATGCACTAACTATGTTTAAAATTTCATGCTTTTCTCATAAAATGCACAATTTTTGTGTTTATCTGCTGCACTAGTTTGAAAGTTTGCATGTAGGTATCGGGGCAAGGGCAATGCAAGATGCCATGGGGAGTACTTGACAATGAACCATGCACCACCTACTTTAACTTTGGATCATCACATTCGTGTCTTTTGTATGAATGATTGTTTTAAGGCCATTTTTCCCCACTAGAGCGGGGGTCAGCCTTGCAGGCCCCATGACAATCATGGTTCTCTTTTTGAGGCAATGTTTTTATGGCCGGATTTCCTTCCTGACACCAATTTGTCTTTTGTATACAACACAACACAACAAGATGCATTTTAAAGGCCATTTTCCCTGCTAGAGCGGGGGTTAGCCTTGCGGTCCCGAAGACAATCTTCTCCATTTTGCCCTATTTCCTGCATCTTTCCTTGTTAACCCCCTTGCCCGCATTTCTTCTTCCACCATCTTTAGCCAAGTCTTTCTCGGTCTTCCCTGTCCTCTAATTCCTTCTACATTCATTTCCATCACTCTTCTCAACCAGTCACTTTCATCCTTCCTCAACACATGACCAAACCATCTCAACCTGTTGCTCTTCACAGCATCAATCACAGGCTCTATTCCCATCAACTTTCGCAATTCATCATTTGTCTTCCTCTCTCTCAACGATACTCCGCACATCCACCGAACCATTCGCATTTCCACCCTTTCCAGCCTTCGTTGCTGCTCTACGTTCATTACCCATGTCTCGCTCCCATAAATCATAACACTTCTCACACATGCAGCATACACCTTTCCCTTCAGCTTCAACGACACTCCCCTCATCAGCACGCCACTCAGTTCCCGAAACTTCTTCCATGCACATCTCACTCCAGCAACCATTGCCGAGACTGATCCACCTTCTCCATTCAGCATGTCTCCGAGGTAGCAAAATGTTTTCACACCTTCCAGCTTCACGCCGTCTCCAAGATCAAACAACATTTCCTCCATCTGCAGCTCCCTCTGTGCACACCTTACATTTGAATGTAGCTGCCACACTGGTTAATGACCCTCTCAGACCACTACATTTTTGATGAACCCACTCAGCGCACATTGTACATTGAATGGAGTTCACTCCGACACCCTTCCTACACACAGCACAGGGCCACTTCACAGTTCTTTCCACCTCACCACATGCTTTACCACTTGCCATCACCTTCGTCTTTCCGATATTCACCTTCAGACCTTTTGTCTCCATACATTCCTTCCACCTGTTCATCTTTTCCTTCAGTCCATCCATTCTTTCCGCAATCAACACCAGATCATCTGCACACAACAACTCCCACGGTAAACCCTCCTTTACGTTCTGAGCCAGCACCTCCATCACAGCTACAAATAGTAGTGGACTTAGTACCGACCCCTGATGCACTCCCAACTTCACCTCAAACTCACCACTGTTCCCGTCCTTCGTCCTCACAGCTGTGCACGCTCTTTTGTACATTGCCATCACTACTCTGATCAACCATTCCTCAACTCCTAACTTCCTCAATGCCCATGTCAATACTTTGCGTGGAACCCTATCGAATGCTTTCTCCAGATCAACAAACCCAAGAAACAACTTCTTCCTCTTCTCCATGTACTTCTCCTGCAACTGCCTCACAATGAAAAGCGCGTCTGTCGTCCTCTTCGTGGCATAAATCCAAAATGCATTTCGTCGATCTTCACTTTCTTCCTTATCCTCCTCTCCAACACCCTTTCCAATACCTTCATTCCATGCTCCAATAACTTTATCGCTCGGTACGAGCCACACTCCAGACGGTCACCTTTCCCCTTGTATAGAGGGACGAAGGTACTCAGTTCCCAATCCACTGGAATGCGACCTTCTTTCACCACCAGATTACAGATCTCTGTCATTCTCTTCACACCCCAACTTCCTGCTGCCTTCAACATATCTCCCACAACTCCCGTCGGCCCTCCCACTTTTCTACCCTTCATTGCTTTTATCACTTCCTCAACTTCCTTCTCAGTTATCTTCTCTGCCGGTCCTAAAACAGGGTTACTCTCTATGTTGCCATCCCATTCATTCTCTGTATTCAACAGCATTTCCATATATCTTTTCCATCTTCCTTTAATTCCATCTGGGTCGACAACGATTTGTCCCACTTCATCCTTCAAGCAACTCACCCCCATCACATCACACCTCTCTTTCGCTCTCTGCTTTGCAATCCTGAATACTGCTCTCTGACCCTCTTCCGAATCCAAGCGTTCTCCGAACATTTTCCTACATGCCTCCTGCGCCTTTGCTACCTCTTTCTTTGCAGCCTTATTGGCTGCCTTATAACTTTCATGCTCTGCTGTTTCTGCTCCCGTACCCTTCGCCTTCTGCCACTCCTTGAACTTCTTCCTCTTCTCGTCAATCCTCTTTCCAACTTCATCATCCCACCACCATGTTTCCGAGTGCCTCGGTGGTCCTTTTGTCCATCCACGTCCACATACCTCACCAACGGCTCCCAACAGACTAGCTTTCATTGACATCCAACCACTTTCAAGCTCAACTACGTCATCCTCGACCCTACTCAGCCTCTCTTTTAATGCCTCCCTTACTGTCACCTCTTTCAACCTTCACACCTTCATTCTCGGTTGGTACTTCACCCGCCGAGCTCTCCTCGCACCTTTCACCCTTATGTCGCAGACAACCAAGTGGTGCTGTGAAACAGCCTCCTCCCCCGGGATCACCTTTGTGTCCCGGAGGTGCCCCCTATCTCGCCTATGCACCATCAGGTAGTCAACAGTTGTCGTCGACCCACCTGACGTGTATGTAACAAGCTTATTATCCTCTTTCTGGAACTGAGTATTACAAATCAACAAATCAGCTCCATCAGCAAACTCCAAAATCCTTTCACCTTCTCCATTTCTCACACCATATCCGTAACCAGATGCCAAATGCCAGACTCGTCGATGCTGAGCAGGCTCCCTGAGAATGGTCAGAAAAATGTCCACTTTAACAAGGACATGATCAGATGATCCGATTGGATCAGAAGAAGAGCAGCAGACATTTTCAGGGAAGTTAGTCATAACCAAGTCCAGAAGAGAAGATGCTCCGTTGACTGAGATCCGGGTCGGGAAATTGACAGATTGTGTCAGTCCCAGTGAGTCGCAGAAGTCCTTTGCTGAGGAGCCATGGCTGGTGAGAGCAGTACCCACACCCAGCCAACTGGCATGATGACAGTTGAAATCACCACATATGAGGAAGAGAGTTGGGATGAGTAGATATAAGTTGGTCCATATTATCAGACAGCGAGATGTAGATGGAGTCATCACTGTTTGGTGGACGGTACAACACACATATGAACAAGAGGTGGGAGTGAAGGGGAAGCCGTAGCCAGAGGTATTCCTGGGGGTGAGGTGGAGAGAGTGCAGTGCAGGGCGAGTGAGGAAGAGAGTTTTTGATAAAGATAGCAACCCCACCTCCAGGACGAGGCTCAGGTCTATCACACCGGAGGAGGGAGTAACCCGGGAGAGATACTAAGGAATCAGAGACATCATGAAGGAGGAAAGTTTCTGTTAAGCAGATCACGTCTGCTTTGACAGAAGCAACCTGTATGGAGAGATCAGTTAAGTTTGAACGAAGGCCCCGGATGTTTGAGGTCCATACCGTTAATGAAGAGGAAGGGGGAGCATCGGATACAGAACAGGGGGGAGGAGGGGTAGGGTAAGATGTGGAAGAGGTGGAAGAGGTAGGGAGAGCTGTTGAAGGTGTGTCAGAGATTTCAGAATAGCTCGGACAAAGGGAAGGATGGGGCGGACAAAAGGTTTGATGGTGATTGGGTGAGGCACAATGAGGTGTTATTTGAGGAGGGGGAAGAGCGAGGCAGAAGGTTGGGAGAGATGGAGGTGAGAGCTGGAAGGGGGAAGAAGCGGGGAGGACGCTTTGAGGAGGGGGAGTGAGAGGGGGGAAATTGAGAAGAAATGAGGGTGGGGAGATTTGAAGGGGAGGGGCGAGGGGGGAGTTTGGGAGGGAAGGGACAAGGGGAGAGATTTGAAAGGGATGGGATATGGGGGAGATTTGGAGGGGAGGGGTGAGGGGGAGTCTTGGAGGGGAGGGGTGAGGGGTAGTTTAGGAGGGAGGGGGCAAGGGGGGAGATTTGAAAGGGATGGGTGATGGGGAGGATTAGGAGGGGAGGGGAAAGGGGGAAGATTTGAAAGGGATGGGTGATGGGGAAGATTTGGAGGGGAGGGGTGATGGGGAAGATTTGGAGGGGAGGGGTTATGGGGAAGATTTGGAGGGGAGGGGTGAGATTGGATTTTAGAAAGTGTACGATTAATGGGAAATGAACATTTATTGCAAAATGAGTTTCTTGTGACCTTCGAGTTAAAAATACGTTTAAGGACGCTGGATGGAGGATGGAGTGCACGAGAGTTTAGGGAATGTAGAAAAAAGGCACTATAGGAGATGGAATTTTTTTTTGGGATGAATAGATTTGGTGAGCAAGTCGATAGCAGCCTTTTAAAGAAGAAGAAAAAGGTGTTATAATATATGACGGAATACAGAACTTGAGGGGAAAGTGTAAACATTGAAGTTTAATAACAGTGAAAACTATCTGGGGAAATGGGGGAGAAACACGTGGTCGAAGAACGAACGAACGAATAAGAATGAATAAACGAATGAGAACAGAGAAGGAAATGTTTTTTTTTTGTTTTTTTTTTAGTTGAGATTTACACAAGGAAGTAGGCTATGGGGTGAAAAGACTGGGAAAACAGAGAACGAAAGTTATTGGATCACAAAACGACGGACCGCTGAGAGAAAAACAAAGCCTCAAGGTTGTACACTGTACAAGGCCTCAAGACACGACACGAATTAACACGATTTTCAATACAGGTATGAAAGATTTGCACCGAAAATCTTCCTCGGGACACAATATACGTACACACACCATAAAATAAATACAGTTATAACGAAAATACAAATGGGAACAATGACTTAACTTCGATTTCAAATCGCTCGCGAAGGCCTTGCTCACTTAACGGCAAACAGACGATTAATTTATGAAAGATAAACACCGAGAAACTTCCAAGGTGCACACTATAACTTCACACACCGAAAGATAAATACAGTTTCGACAAAATACAATTGTGAACAGACAACTTTGAAAACGTGGAGGCCCCGGATAGCCGTTCCGCCGCCCCGGATAGCCCCGGATAGCCGTTCACGCCGTTCGAGAATCCCTGCCGCCGTCTCCAAGATCTCGCGAGATCTCGGTCAATTGGTAATGATCTAAATCTAACAGTCTCCAGAACAGAAGCACAGTGCAGTGCACTTGAATGCAGCTTTGGCACACTTGCAGCGTCCAGTGCACCCTTTCTTGCAGCCACAGTCAATCAATTCATGGCACGATTTTGATGCTTCAGGAAGAGTGGTCCAAAGAGGCTGCCACCCAGTTGTCTCCTTTGTCCAGCCCCAGTCAGGTGGGTCTGGCATCTCTGGATCCAAGACCAATGCCTGGTTACAACAGTTGGCCTGGTAGCAAGTGCGCTTGATGTGCTGCTTGAGTGTTGCCTGGGTTGGAGGAATGTTCTCGAGAGTTCTACACTTCTGTGTGAAGAGCTGTTTCCTGGCATCATTCACTTCCGTGCTCTCACTGGTTCTATCGTACAACAGCACCACAAATCGCTCTAGCAGTAACATTGAGCCTTCACTGACCTCACTTGGCATGCCTAGGAGTTCATTGAAAGCATCATTCACCTCTGGGCATCCCCAATTTAGTTGGAAATGACACCAATAATGTTTTTCTACACTATTTGGTTCCAAAATTAAGCGCGCTTGAACATTAGACTCGGTGGACTGGTGGCCATTTTGGATTTGACCTCTCACGGTTCTCAGAGGTCAAATCTGACTTCCCTCCACATCTGAAAATAAACCTTTGGTATGCACTAACTATGTTTAAAATTTCATGCTTTTCTCATAAAATGCACAATTTTTGTGTTTATCTGCTGCACTAGTTTGAAAGTTTGCATGTAGGTATCGGGGCAAGGGCAATGCAAGATGCCATGGGGAGTACTTGACAATGAACCATGCACCACCTACTTTAACTTTGGATCATCACATTCGTGTCTTTTGTATGAATGATTGTTTTAAGGCCATTTTTCCCCACTAGAGCGGGGGTCAGCCTTGCAGGCCCCATGACAATCATGGTTCTCTTTTTGAGGCAATGTTTTTATGGCCGGATTTCCTTCCTGACACCAATTTGTCTTTTGTATACAACACAACACAACAAGATGCATTTTAAAGGCCATTTTCCCTGCTAGAGCGGGGGTTAGCCTTGCGGTCCCGAAGACAATCTTCTCCATTTTGCCCTATTTCCTGCATCTTTCCTTGTTAACCCCCTTGCCCGCATTTCTTCTTCCACCATCTTTAGCCAAGTCTTTCTCGGTCTTCCCTGTCCTCTAATTCCTTCTACATTCATTTCCATCACTCTTCTCAACCAGTCACTTTCATCCTTCCTCAACACATGACCAAACCATCTCAACCTGTTGCTCTTCACAGCATCAATCACAGGCTCTATTCCCATCAACTTTCGCAATTCATCATTTGTCTTCCTCTCTCTCAACGATACTCCGCACATCCACCGAACCATTCGCATTTCCACCCTTTCCAGCCTTCGTTGCTGCTCTACGTTCATTACCCATGTCTCGCTCCCATAAATCATAACACTTCTCACACATGCAGCATACACCTTTCCCTTCAGCTTCAACGACACTCCCCTCATCAGCACGCCACTCAGTTCCCGAAACTTCTTCCATGCACATCTCACTCCAGCAACCATTGCCGAGACTGATCCACCTTCTCCATTCAGCATGTCTCCGAGGTAGCAAAATGTTTTCACACCTTCCAGCTTCACGCCGTCTCCAAGATCAAACTCAACATTTCCTCCATCTGCAGCTCCCTCTGTGCACACCTTACATTTGAATGTAGCTGCCACACTGGTTAATGACCCTCTCAGACCACTACATTTTTGATGAACCCACTCAGCGCACATTGTACATTGAATGGAGTTCACTCCGACACCCTTCCTAAACACAGCACAGGGCCACTTCCCAGTTCTTTCCACCTCACCACATGCTTTACCACTTGCCATCACCTTCGTCTTTCCGATATTCACCTTCAGACCTTTTGTCTCCATACACTCCTTCCACGTGTTCATCTTTTCCTTCAGTCCATCCATACTTTCCGCAATCAACACCAGATCATCTGCATACAACAACTCCCACGGTAAACCCTCCTTTACGTTCTGAGCCAGCACCTCCATCACAGCTACAAATAGTAGTGGACTTGGTACCGACCCCTGATGCACTCCCACCTTCACCTCAAACTCACCACTGTTCCCGTCCTTCGTCCTTACAGCTGTGCGCGCTCTTTTGTACATTGCCATCACTGCTCTGATCAACCATTCCTCCACTCCTAACTTCCTCAATGCCCATGTCAATACTTTGCGTGGAACCCTATCGAATGCTTTCTCCAGATCAACAAACCCAAGAAACAACTTCTTCCTCTTTTCCATGTACTTCTCCTGCAACTGCCTCACAATGAAAAGCACGTCTGTCGTCCTCTTCGTGGCATAAATCCAAAATGCATTTCGTCGATCTTCACTTTCTTCCTTATCCTCCTCTCCAACACCCTTTCCAATACCTTCATTCCATGCTCCAATAACTTTATCGCTCGGTACGAGCCACACTCCAGACGGTCACCTTTCCCCTTGTATAGAGGGACGAAGGTACTCAGTTCCCAATCCACTGGAATGCGGCCTTCTTTCACCACCAGATTACAGATCTCTGTCATTCTCTTCACACCCCAACTTCCTGCTGCCTTCAACATATCTCCCACAACTCCCGTCGGCCCTCCCACTTTTCTACCCTTCATTGCTTTTATCACTTCCTCAACTTCCTTCTCAGTTATCTTCTCTGCCGGTCCTAAAACAGGGTTACTCTCTATGTTGCCATCCCATTCATTCTCTGTATTCAACAGCATTTCCATATATCTTTTCCATCTTCCTTTAATTCCATCTGGGTCGACAACGATTTGCCCCACTTCATCCTTCAAGCATCCCCACACCTCTCTTTCGCTCTCTGCTTTGCAATCCTGAATACTGCTCTCTGACCCTCTTCCGAATCCAAGCGTTCTCCGAACATTTTCCTACATGCCTCCTGCGCCTTTGCTACCTCTTTCTTTGCAGCCTTATTGGCTGCCTTATAACTTTCATGCTCTGCTGTTTCTGCTCCCGTACCCTTCGCCTTCTGCCACTCCTTGAACTTCTTCCTCTTCTCGTCAATCCTCTTTCCAACTTCATCATCCCACCACCATGTTTCCGAGTGCCTCGGTGGTCCTTTTGTCCATCCACGTCCACATACCTCACCAACGGCTCCCAACAGACTAGCTTTCATTGACATCCAACCACTTTCAAGCTCAACTACGTCATCCTCGACCCTACTCAGCCTCTCTTTTAATGCCTCCCTTACTGTCACCTCTTTCAACCTTCACACCTTCATTCTCGGTTGGTACTTCACCCGCCGAGCTCTCCTCGCACCTTTCACCCTTATGTCGCAGACAACCAAGTGGTGCTGTGAAACAGCCTCCTCCCCCGGGATCACCTTTGTGTCCCGGAGGTGCCCCCTATCTCGCCTATGCACCATCAGGTAGTCAACAGTTGTCGTCGACCCACCTGACGTGTATGTAACAAGCTTATTATCCTCTTTCTGGAACTGAGTATTACAAATCAACAAATCAGCTCCATCAGCAAACTCCAAAATCCTTTCACCTTCTCCATTTCTCACACCATATCCGTAACCAGATGCCAAATGCCAGACTCGTCGATGCTGAGCAGGCTCCCTGAGAATGGTCAGAAAGATGTCCACTTTAACAAGGACATGATCAGATGATCCGATTGGATCAGAAGAAGAGCAGCAGACATTTTCAGGGAAGTTAGTCATAACCAAGTCCAGAAGAGAAGATGCTCTGTTGACTGAGATCCGGGTCGGGAAATTGACAGATTGTGTCAGTCCCAGTGAGTCGCAGAAGTCCTTTGCTGAGGAGCCATGGCTGGTGAGAGCAGTACCCACACCCAGCCAACTGGCATGATGACAGTTGAAATCACCACATATGAGGAAGAGAGTTGGGATGAGTAGATATAAGTTGGTCCATATTATCAGACAGCGAGATGTAGATGGAGTCATCACTGTTTGGTGGACGGTACAACACACATATGAACAAGAGGTGGGAGTGAAGGGGAAGCCGTAGCCAGAGGTATTCCTGGGGGTGAGGTGGAGAGAGTGCAGTGCAGGGCGAGTGAGGAAGAGAGTTTTTGATAAAGATAGCAACCCCACCTCCAGGACGAGGCTCAGGTCTATCACACCGGAGGAGGGAGTAACCTGGGAGAGATACTAAGGAATCAGAGACATCATGAAGGAGGAAAGTTTCTGTTAAGCAGATCACGTCTGCTTTGACAGAAGCAACCTGTATGGAGAGATCAGTTAAGTTTGAACGAAGGCCCCGGATGTTTGAGGTCCATACCGTTAATGAAGAGGAAGGGGGAGCATCGGATACAGAACAGGGGGGAGGAGGGGTAGGGTAAGATGTGGAAGAGGTGGAAGAGGTAGGGAGAGCTGTTGAAGGTGCGTCAGAGATTTCAGAATAGCTCGGAGAAACGGAAGGATGGGGCGGACAAAAGGTTTGATGGTGATTGGGTGAGGCACAATGAGGTGTTATTTGAGGAGGGGGAAGAGCGAGGCAGAAGGTTGGGGGAGATGGAGGTGAGAGCTGGAAGGGGGAAGAAGCGGGGAGGACGCTTTGAGGAGGGGGAGTGAGAGGGGGGAAATTGAGAAGAAATGAGGGTGGGGAGATTTGAAGGGGAGGGGCGAGGGGGGAGTTTGGGAGGGAAGGGACAAGGGGAGAGATTTGAAAGGGATGGGATATGGGGGAGATTTGGAGGGGAGGGGTGAGGGGGAGTCTTGGAGGGGAGGGGTGAGGGGTAGTTTAGGAGGGAGGGGGCAAGGGGGGAGATTTGAAAGGGATGGGTGATGGGGAGGATTAGGAGGGGAGGGGAAAGGGGGAAGATTTGAAAGGGATGGGTGATGGGGAAGATTTGGAGTGGAGGGGTGATGGGGAAGATTTGGAGGGGAGGGGTTATGGGGAAGATTTGGAGGGGAGGGGTGAGATTGGATTTTAGAAAGTGTACGATTAATGGGAAATGAACATTTATTGCAAAATGAGTTTCTTGTGACCTTCGAGTTAAAAATACGTTTAAGGACGCTGGATGGAGGATGGAGTGCACGAGAGTTTAGGGAATGTAGAAAAAAGGCACTATAGGAGATGGAATTTTTTTTTGGGATGAATAGATTTGGTGAGCAAGTCGATAGCAGCCTTTTAAAGAAGAAGAAAAAGGTGTTATAATATATGACGGAATACAGAACTTGAGGGGAAAGTGTAAACATTGAAGTTTAATAACAGTGAAAACTATCTGGGGAAATGGGGGAGAAACACGTGGTCGAAGAACGAACGAACGAATAAGAATGAATAAACGAATGAGAACAGAGAAGGAAATGTTTTTTTTTTGTTTTTTTTTTAGTTGAGATTTACACAAGGAAGTAGGCTATGGGGTGAAAAGACTGGGAAAACAGAGAACGAAAGTTATTGGATCACAAAACGACGGACCGCTGAGAGAAAAACAAAGCCTCAAGGTTGTACACTGTACAAGGCCTCAAGACACGACACGAATTAACACGATTTTCAATACAGGTATGAAAGATTTGCACCGAAAATCTTCCTCGGGACACAATATACGTACACACACCATAAAATAAATACAGTTATAACGAAAATACAAATGGGAACAATGACTTAACTTCGATTTCAAATCGCTCGTGAAGGCCTTGCTCACGACACGGCAAACAGACGATTAATTTATGAAAGATAAACACCGAGAAACTTCCAAGGTGCACACTATAACTTCACACACCGAAAGATAAATACAGTTTCGACAAAATACAATTGTGAACAGACAACTTTGAAAACGTGGAGGCCCCGGATAGCCGTTCCGCCGCCCCGGATAGCCCCGGATAGCCGTTCACGCCGTTCGAGAATCCCTGCCGCCGTCTCCAAGATCTCGCGAGATCTCGGTCAATTGGTAATGATCTAAATCTAACAGTCTCCAGAACAGAAGCACAGTGCAGTGCACTTGAATGCAGCTTTGGCACACTTGCAGCGTCCAGTGCACCCTTTCTTGCAGCCACAGTCAATCAATTCATGGCACGATTTTGATGCTTCAGGAAGAGTGGTCCAAAGAGGCTGCCACCCAGTTGTCTCCTTTGTCCAGCCCCAGTCAGGTGGGTCTGGCATCTCTGGATCCAAGACCAATGCCTGGTTACAACAGTTGGCCTGGTAGCAAGTGCGCTTGATGTGCTGCTTGAGTGTTGCCTGGGTTGGAGGAATGTTCTCGAGAGTTCTACACTTCTGTGTGAAGAGCTGTTTCCTGGCATCATTCACTTCCGTGCTCTCACTGGTTCTATCGTACAACAGCACCACAAATCGCTCTAGCAGTAACATTGAGCCTTCACTGACCTCACTTGGCATGCCTAGGAGTTCATTGAAAGCATCATTCACCT
Source organism: Myxine glutinosa (assembly GCF_964187855.1). Lineage (NCBI taxonomy): Eukaryota > Metazoa > Chordata > Myxini > Myxiniformes > Myxinidae > Myxine > Myxine glutinosa. The sequence continues at coordinate 147,208,804 of NC_136266.1, forward strand.
CTGGGCATCCCCAATTTAGTTGGAAATGACACCAATAATGTTTTTCTACACTATTTGGTTCCAAAATTAAGCGCGTTTGAACATTAGACTCGGTGGACTGGTGGCCATTTTGGATTTGACCTCTCACGGTTCTCAGAGGTCAAATCTGACTTCCCTCCACATCTGAAAATAAACCTTTGGTATGCACTAACTATGTTTAAAATTTCATGCTTTTCTCATAAAATGCACAATTTTTGTGTTTATCTGCTGCACTAGTTTGAAAGTTTGCATGTAGGTATCGGGGCAAGGGCAATGCAAGATGCCATGGGGAGTACTTGACAATGAACCATGCACCACCTACTTTAACTTTGGATCATCACATTCGTGTCTTTTGTATGAATGATTGTTTTAAGGCCATTTTTCCCCACTAGAGCGGGGGTCAGCCTTGCAGGCCCCATGACAATCATGGTTCTCTTTTTGAGGCAATGTTTTTATGGCCGGATTTCCTTCCTGACACCAATTTGTCTTTTGTATACAACACAACACAACAAGATGCATTTTAAAGGCCATTTTCCCTGCTAGAGCGGGGGTTAGCCTTGCGGTCCCGAAGACAATCTTCTCCATTTTGCCCTATTTCCTGCATCTTTCCTTGTTAACCCCCTTGCCCGCATTTCTTCTTCCACCATCTTTAGCCAAGTCTTTCTCGGTCTTCCCTGTCCTCTAATTCCTTCTACATTCATTTCCATCACTCTTCTCAACCAGTCACTTTCATCCTTCCTCAACACATGACCAAACCATCTCAACCTGTTGCTCTTCACAGCATCAATCACAGGCTCTATTCCCATCAACTTTCGCAATTCATCATTTGTCTTCCTCTCTCTCAACGATACTCCGCACATCCACCGAACCATTCGCATTTCCACCCTTTCCAGCCTTCGTTGCTGCTCTACGTTCATTACCCATGTCTCGCTCCCATAAATCATAACACTTCTCACACATGCAGCATACACCTTTCCCTTCAGCTTCAACGACACTCCCCTCATCAGCACGCCACTCAGTTCCCGAAACTTCTTCCATGCACATCTCACTCCAGCAACCATTGCCGAGACTGATCCACCTTCTCCATTCAGCATGTCTCCGAGGTAGCAAAATGTTTTCACACCTTCCAGCTTCACGCCGTCTCCAAGATCAAACTCAACATTTCCTCCATCTGCAGCTCCCTCTGTGCACACCTTACATTTGAATGTAGCTGCCACACTGGTTAATGACCCTCTCAGACCACTACATTTTTGATGAACCCACTCAGCGCACATTGTACATTGAATGGAGTTCACTCCGACACCCTTCCTACACACAGCACAGGGCCACTTCACAGTTCTTTCCACCTCACCACATGCTTTACCACTTGCCATCACCTTCGTCTTTCCGATATTCACCTTCAGACCTTTTGTCTCCATACATTCCTTCCACCTGTTCATCTTTTCCTTCAGTCCATCCATTCTTTCCGCAATCAACACCAGATCATCTGCACACAACAACTCCCATGGTAAACCCTCCTTTACGTTCTGAGCCAGCACCTCCATCACAGCTACAAATAGTAGTGGACTTAGTACTGACCCCTGATGCACTCCCAACTTCACCTCAAACTCACCACTGTTCCCGTCCTTCGTCCTCACAGCTGTGCACGCTCTTTTGTACATTGCCATCACTACTCTGATCAACCATTCCTCAACTCCTAACTTCCTCAATGCCCATGTCAATACTTTGCGTGGAACCCTATCGAATGCTTTCTCCAGATCAACAAACCCAAGAAACAACTTCTTCCTCTTCTCCATGTACTTCTCCTGCAACTGCCTCACAATGAAAAGCGCGTCTGTCGTCCTCTTCGTGGCATAAATCCAAAATGCATTTCGTCGATCTTCACTTTCTTCCTTATCCTCCTCTCCAACACCCTTTCCAATACCTTCATTCCATGCTCCAATAACTTTATCGCTCGGTACGAGCCACACTCCAGACGGTCACCTTTCCCCTTGTATAGAGGGACGAGGGTACTCAGTTCCCAATCCACTGGAATGCGGCCTTCTTTCACCACCAGAGTACAGATCTCTGTCATTCTCTTCACACCCCAACTTCCTACTGCCTTCAACATATCTCCCACAACTCCCGTCGGCCCTCCCGCTTTTCTACCCTTCATTGCTTTTATCACTTCCTCAACTTCCTTCTCAGTTATCTTCTCTGCCGGTCCTAAAACAGGGTTACTCTCTATGTTGCCATCCCATTCATTCTCTGTATTCAACAGCATTTCCATATATCTTTTCCATCTTCCTTTAATTCCATCTGGGTCGACAACGATTTGTCCCACTTCATCCTTCAAGCAACTTACCCCCATCACATCACACCTCTCTTTCGCTCTCTGCTTTGCAATCCTGAATACTGCTCTCTGACCCTCTTCCGAATACAAGCGTTCTCCGAACATTTTCCTACATGCCTCCTGCGCCTTTGCTACCTCTTTCTTTGCAGCCTTCTTGGCTGCCTTATAACTTTCATGCTCTGCTGTTTCTGCTCCCGTACCCTTCGCCTTCTGCCACTCCTTGAACTTCTTCCTCTTCTCGTCAATCCTCTTTCCAACTTCATCATCCCACCAGCATGTTTCCGAGTGCCTCGGTGGTCCTTTTGTCCATCCACATACCTCACCAACGGCTCCCAACAGACTAGCTTTCATTGACATCCAACCACTTTCAAGCTCAACTACATCATCCTCGACCCTACTCAGCCTCTCTTTTAATGCCTCCCTTACTGTCACCTCTTTCAACCTTCACACCTTCATTCTCGGTTGGTACTTCACCCGCCGAGCTCTCCTCGCACCTTTCACCCTTATGTCGCAGACAACCAAGTGGTGCTGTGAAACAGCCTCCTCCCCCGGGATCACCTTTGTGTCCCGGAGGTGCCCCCTATCTCGCCTATGCACCATCAGGTAGTCAACGGTTGTCGTCGACCCACCTGACGTGTATGTAACAAGCTTATTATCCTCTTTCTGGAACTGAGTATTACAAATCAACAAATCAGCTCCATCAGCAAACTCCAAAATCCTTTCACCTTCTCCATTTCTCACACCATATCCGTAACCCCCATGAACTCCCTCAAAACCATCCATACTCCTTCCCACTTGTCCATTTAGGTCTCCTCCTCCCACAACAACTTCTTTATCCTTCACGTTTTCCATCAGCTTTTCTATCGCACACCTGTCCTTCTCTTCATCGCTCCGACCAACCTGCGGAGCATATCCCGAGATGACGTTCACCAAGAGCTTTCCAATCATCATTTTCACCATCATCAACCTATCACTCACTCTAGTCACACTCACCACACTGTCTACAAACTCCTCAGAAAACAGGACACCAACACCATTCACGCCCTCCAGGAACCCTTGCCACATAAACTTGTATTTCTGTCCCTGCCTACCCTTCACCATTCTCACACCACTTCCCTTCCATCTCGTCTCTTGCACACAGCATATGTCCACTCTTCTTCTGACCAATACCTCCACCACTTCTCCTGATCTCCCTGTCATTGTCCCTACATTCCATGTCCCAAACCTCAGAAACCGATCTCCACTTCGGGCTGTACCCTGCCCATATGTAGTTGTAATTGTCATGGTTCTCTTTTTGAGGCAATGTTTTTATGGCCGGATGCCCTTCCTGACGCCAACCCTCTTAGTCGTCTCTTACGACAAGCAGGGATACGGTTTACCTATTCTAATCCAGGGTGTACACTGAGAAACGTTTAAAACATGGAAATTCTGGGGGGGGGGGGGGGGGGCTCACATTAATCACACAAAAAGTCAAACCGACACACAAAACACAAAAAATAAAGGGAGCGGCAGACAAGATGGGGAGAGAGAGGGAAGGACACAAACACAACATTTGAGAGCAGGGACAACGGGAGAAATGTGGGAGAGGGAGGGCTTTGGGGGAGGTGGGAGAGGTATAAAACATATGAACACTGCAAGGACTTCCAGGAAAGAAGTTGGAATTTCAAAAAAAAAAAAGAAAAAAAAAATGTATCTGGGGTGAATTAGCGGTGGGGAGAAAAGATCAAGGTTTTGGATGGGGGAAGATAAGAGATGGTGGTGAACAGCTGTTTTAAAGACCTAGAGGGAGGAGTGGGATTGAAGGGAGTGGGGGAGTTTGTTCCAGAGGTGGGAGAAAAGGGGAATGAAAGAGTGAAGGTGAGCAGAGAGCCTAGATTTTGGCAGTTTAACCATAAGAGGGTTGCAGGCAGATCTTGTGCGACCTGAAGGAATATTGGGGGGACAGAGCACAGAGAGAGCTGGGGGAGCAAGGCCGGAGATGAGTCGGTAGAAGACAGAAAGACCACCAACCTGCCTGTGGTGAGTGATTGAAAGGCCCTCGGAGTTAACTTCCTCGCAGGAGATTCCAATGATTCTGAAAGCTTTGGTTTCAACAGCGTGAAGCCGAGCTAGGTGTGAGGCAGGAGCACCAGTCCAGAGGGGGGAACAGTATTCCATTGAGCTGCGGATGAAAGCCTTGTATGTGGTGAGGAACTCAGGTGTGCCAACGAAGGACTTCGCACGGCGGAGGATGCCCAGTCGGCGACTGCCTTTGGAGGCCAGCTTGGAAATGTGGTTTTCCCAAGAAAGATCATGGCAGATAGTGAGACCCAAAAGCTTGAGCGACAGAACTTCTTGGAGAGGATTGTTGAGAAAGTAGATGGGAGGGTTTTCCAGTCGGTCCTTTCGGAGAGACATTGTAAGAGTGTGCGATTTGTCAGGATTGAAAGACATGTTCCACTTGTTTGACCAGTCTGATTTTTTCCAGGTCTGCAGAGAGTGAGGAGGCTGCAGACTGCCGATCTGAGGTATGAGGAATGGAGCGGCAGATAGTGGAGGTTTAAACATATTTAAATAATATTTAAACAAAACCATGAAAAATAATCTGGGAAAAGTCTCTAAGTGAGGACGTGGATTTGAGAAAGGAGCAGAGGTGGAAGAAAAACGAGATATAGGGGACGGGGCACAAGTCCAGACGAGGAGGACAGCGAACAAGCACGTGTCCGGGAGGAGAGAAAGAATTAATAAAGATTTTTTGTTTGTTTATTTGTTTGTTTTGTTTTTAAAACGTTGGACAAAGGGGTAAGATGTTCGTGAGAGGTAGGGGGGAGAAAAGAAAATCAAAGAAACAAGCAAATACAATGAAGGAAAGAACTTATATTCACAAAATACTGATGGGGGAGAGGGAGCCTGGAGAGACCAGGCCGCGCATGAGGTACGAACAAAAAACGACTAATTACACACAAATTTGCAATCATTACAAAACCAAAACTAAATAGAAACACAATAACACATACACAATAAAATAACCAGTGGAAATTTGACAAAGACACGAATGGGAAAATACTCAAACTTTGATGTCGTGGAGAGATCGAAGCAAGGCTCCTCGCTCGAGGGACCGGAAGCGGAACCATATATATATATATATACACACACACACACACACACATGATCTCAGGCTCATAGTGGAGCTGCCACACGCACATGGAACTACAAACAAACATACACAAAATACCACAAGACAGCTAAATGAGACAAACACAGCCACTGAGCTTGGGGGAAGTGATGTCACATCCCGGGGTACTTTGGGCATCAGCAACAGCACAACAATGGCACCGCTTTTCTCTCTGCACTCAGCATAGATAGGAATTCCCTCCCCTCCCCTCTCCCCTTCCCCCGACTCTCCCCTCTGCCCGTTCCTGCCCCGATGGATGCTAACTTATGGGGATTGTCCATGCTCTTAAACTTTTAAATGCCGAATGTTAAAGCAAGGAAGCAGCACAAACCATTTTAACGTCGTTGGTATGACTCCACCAGGGTTTGAACCGCTAACCTCACAGAATTTGAGTATATGCTCCATCCATTACCAGGATCAGGTCTGGTTAATATCTCTTTTTGATAAATAAAAAAAACAAGACCGAAAGTAGGCGGGCTTGTAAAATATTGTCCTGTGATTCCCCTCGGTGAAGATCGGAAAATCACGAATAGCCAAAGCCAGCTTTAACTCCAAAGGCGTTCAGTTCAAATAGTGGACTTCACTATATATATGTGCGGGGGTGGAAAGAGAAGAAGAAGAAGAAGCTTTTACCTGAGCGATCCGCCGAACAGTCTTCAAACATGCAAAAATAACTCAAACGAAAAACGGATTTAGAATGTACAAAAATAAACAGGTTTATTTAACGGAATGCCGGTAAAAAGAAACGTGACTGTAAATAAATGTCCTAAATGGAGCGCTCCCGCACCAGACGTATAACATAGACACAGGCGAATATAAACTGGATAAAATTAATAGTGTGGGTTATTGTGCACTTGTTATTGTGCATTGTGCACTATGTTCGGAGAATGCTTGGATTCGGAAGAGGGTCAGAGAGCAGTATTCAGGATTGCAAAGCAGATAGCGAAAGAGAGGTGTGATGTGATGGGGGTGAGTTGCTTTAAGGATGAAGTGGGACAAATCGTTGTGGACCCAGATGGAATTAATGGAAGATGGAATAGATATATGGAAATGCTGTTGAATACAGAGAATGAATGGGATGGCAAGAGAGAGAGTAACCCAGTTTTAGGACCGGCAGAGAAGATAAATGAGAAGGAAGTTGAGGAAGCGATAAAAGCAATGAAGAGTAGAAAAGCGGGAGGGCCGACTGGAGTTGTGGGAGATATGTTGAAGGCAGCGGGAAATTGGGGTGTGAAGAGAATGACAGAGATCTGTAATCTGGTGGTGAAAGAAGGCCGCATTCCAGTGGTTTGGGAACTGAGTACCCTCGTCCCTCTATACAAGGGGAAAGGTGACCTTCTGGACTGTGGCTCGTATCGAGCGATAAAGTTATTGGAGCATGGAATGAAGGTATTGGAAAGGGTGTTGGAGAGGAGGATAAGGAAGAAAGTGAAGATTGACGAAATGCAGTTTGGTTTTATGCCAGGAAGAGGAACGACAGACACGCTTTTTATTGTGAGGCAGTTGCAGGAGAAGTACATGGAGAAGAGGAAGAAGTTTTTTCTTGGGTTTGTTGATCTGGAGAAAGCATTCGATAGGGTTCCACGCAAAGTATTGACATGGGCATTGAGGAAGTTAGGAGTGGAGGAATGGTTGATCAGAGTAGTGATGGCAATGTACAAAAGAGTGCGCACAGCTGTAAGGACAAAGGACGGGAACAGTGGTGAGTTTGAGGTGAAGGTGGGAGTGCATCAGGGGTCGGTACTAAGTCCACTACTATTTGTAGCTGTGATGGAGGTGCTGCCTCAGAACGTAAAGGAGGGTTTACCGTGGGAGTTGTTGTATGCAGATGATCTGGTGTTGATTGCAGAAAGTATGGATGGACTGAAGGAAAAGATGAACAAGTGGAAGGAATGTATGGAGACAAAAGATCTGAAGGTGAATATTGGAAAAACGAAGGTGATGGCAAGTGGTAAAGCATGTGGTGAGGTGGAAAGAACTGGGAAGTCGCCCTGTGCTGTGTGCAGGAAGGGTGGCGGAGTGAACTCCATTCAATGTACAATGTGCGCTGAGTGGGTTCATAAAAATGTAGTGGTTTGAGAGGGTCATTAACCAGTGTGGCAACTACATTCAAGTGTAAGGTGTGCACAGAGGGAGCTGCAGATGGAGGAAATGTTGAGTTGGATCTTGGAGATGGCGTGAAGCTGGAAGGTGTGAAAACATTTTGTTACCTAGGAGACATGCTGAATGGAGAAGGTGGATCAGACTCGGCAACGGTTGCTAGAGTGAGATGTGCATGGAAGAAGTTTCGGGAACTGAGTGGCATGCTGACGAGGAGGGGAGTGTCGTTGAAGCTGAAGGGAAAGGTATATGCTGCATGTGTGAGAAGTGTTATGATTTATGGGAGCGAGACATGGGTAATGAACGTAGAGCAGCAACGAAGGCTGGAAAGGGTGGAAATGCGAAAGGTTCGGTGGATGTGTGGAGTATCGTTGAGAGAGAGGAAGCCAAATGATGAATTGCAAAAGATGATGGGAATAGAGCCTGTGATGAATGCTGTGATGAGAAACAGTTTGAGATGGTTTGGTCATGTGTTGAGGAAGTATGAAAGTGACTGGTTGAGAAGATTGATGGAAATGAATGTGGAAGGAAGTAGAGGACGGGGAAGACCGAGAAAGACTTGGCTCATGATGGTCGAAGAAGAAATGCGGGCCAGGGGGTTAACAAGGGGAGATGCAGAAAATAGGGCAAAATGGAGAACATTGTCATGGGGACCGCAAGGCTAACCCCTGCTCTTGCAGGGAAAATGGCCTTTTAAAATGCCTGTTGTTGTTGTTGTAATGTGTTTTAATGCGCGATTCCTGCTCGACGTGTCTCGTGCGTTGCCATACGGGACGAGGGGAAGTAACTTTCTGAGGTTAGACCTACAACGTCACATATTCCATAATCCCTACAATTAAGTAACACAAGGCCATCCCCGTATGACCACAAATATACACGCTTGATCCGAAATCCGGTCTAAACAGGTCCCTGAGTTATGTACATCAAAGTGGTTCTTTCTACCCACGATCATCAGAGCACCTACCTATGCAGATCTACCTGAATCCTATTATACCTATTATAAACCACAAGTGCATATGATTAGCTTTTTTAAACAGTCGCTAATGCGGTTAATAACATTAAACAAAAAAATTGGGAGGAATCCAGACATCCGTGAGGTAAGTTTTACGAACAGAACTGAGGGAAGATCTACTGTAATCTACAAGAACCACCTTTAGAGGCAATTTTACACGCAGAGCAAGGGTTGGCCTTTTTCGGGCACCTTGGTCCCCTTTTTGAAGCAATGTTTTATGGCCGGATGCCCTTCCTGCCGCCAACCCTGTTAGTCGCCTCGTGTGACACACAGAGAATTACCAGTGAACTGGTACTCAATTTGCCGACCTCGGAAGGATGACAGGCTGAGCCAACCCCCCTGGTGTTAATTCAGCGATCGACCGGGATTCAAACCCAGGATCCTAGGATCCCAAGCCAACACCCTAACCGCTAAGCCAACACCAGGCTATACTGTAATCTACAAGGATTGGGTTAATAACATGCTATAAAAAAAAACCGAGGCGAATTCCTTACTTCCGCGGTTGTTCGTACCGTACACTGCTTATCATTGATTCATGAACCATACACCGCTTCATTCCATTAACTTTGTATTCACGACATTGGGATTAAAGTGTTATGGTCATATTTACTATATTATTATTATTACTATTACAAAAACGATACTACTGAAACGATATACGACTGTATTAAGAAACCAGGGCTTAATTTGTCTGAAACAGCCCGAAGGTGAGGCATGAGGCCTAAGGCCTAAACATACCGTTTTGTTGGAAGAGCCGTAACGCCGATGCTTTCGATATTTGATTGTCATTTTAACAATCGGTTTGTTTGTGTTTCACACTGCATGAAAAACGTAAAGGTAGATCATGGCGATTGTGATATATGACAGGTTCGATGATATGTTTGGCCAGAACAAAATTGGAATCAAAATGCCGGTGTGGAGAGTCAGCCGCAGTACCGCCGTATTGACACCAGACGTATTCACATCACCCTGTCATGTGACCAGATCCTCAGCTCAGATTGGTATACGTTTGAGGGGACATACAGATGGACAAACACTGTTCTAGATGGCATTGCCCTATGGGCAAAAAAATTCCCTTGCTCGTTATGTCCAACTGTTGCTGCACTGTCGGTTGCCTTTTTAACCCTATGCCACTCGCTCTTCCATAAGCCCCGATTTTGTTTCAGATACATTTACTTCTTTTTTTTTTTTTTTACCTTGAAGTGTTGAATTATCCACAATATTAGGCTCCTCCTTTACCACCATAAGGTCTGCAACAACAAATCAACATCAGTGTCAGCAGCGATCACATTCAAACTATTGATATGCGAGTTAAAAACGAACATTTTCACACAAATAGGAGAAAGCGCAATAAATTTCATTACATAAACATCATTGTATATTTGAGAAAGATCTTTTATGGGGCGAGTAAGCAGAATTTCCCAAGCACCCATAGTTTTCCAACACCCAGCACTTTTCATTCTGTTTGAAATGTATTTATCACACAATTACATTCTCAATAGACAAGATGCAGGCTAAAAGCGGCAGGAATTAACAAGCAATAGCCCCGTGGGGGACCGACAGTTATTTCCCAACAATATCGAAGAGGATTTTGAAATAAATTACGTGAATTTGAAGCAAAACCCCCCTCCCACTCCCCTTTTCAGCCTCTTTATAGTAGGCGGATCCAGACGAGGAGCATACCCCCATGAGACCCCACTGTTCTGATGTATCGTACCAAATTTTGTCCTTATCAGTCATATAGTTTGTGAGGAAAATGTGTTTTCGTGAATAAAACAGCCTCGGTTAAAATCATGTACAGTAGATACAGTCACGTGAAAAAGTAAGTACACCCCATGTAAAATTTTGACTTTTTCAACATACAGCTATTTGATCTTCATTTCAACAATATTGATAGATAAAGGTGATATAATATAACAAATATCATGAAACATTTACATTTTGTAGTTCATTGTATAATTTAAACAAACATAAATGCAAATTTCGCATGTGGAAAAAGTAAGTACACCCCTACATTTATCACGACTTCAAATACCTAAAATTAGAATCAGGTGCACCAGCTCAGGTTCAAATGATTAGAACATTGTTCGAGAGGATCTTGGAAGAACCTGTCTTATTTAAACCTCAGACATTTCGTTTGGTTTGCTCTTTGTTGTTGAAGTGTACGGCGTCACCATGCCAAGATCAAAAGAGCGCTCTGAGGCCTTCAGAAAGAAGGTTATAGAAACGGGTCTGGGAAGGGATTTTAAAAGATCTCCAAACAATTTGAAATCAATCCTTCGACTGTCCGGAAGATCATCTACAAGTGGAGAAGTTTCCAAACAACTGCCAACTTGTTCAGGCCAGGCCGCCCCAGCAAGTTTAGCCCGAGAGCAGACCGCAAGATGCTGAAAGAAGTCTCTAAGAACCCCACAATGTCATCATGGGACCTACAGGTAGCTCTTGCCACTATTGATGTCAAAGTGCATGAGTCTACCATTAGAAAGAGGCTGCACAAATTTGATCTACATGGGAGGTGTGCCAGGAGGAAACCTTTGCTGTCCAGAAAGAACATCAGGGCAAGACTAAAGTTTGCCAAAGAACACCGAGGCAAAGAACAGCACTTCTGGAACAATGTGCTCTGGACAGATGAGTCAAAGGTAGAGCTATTTGGCCACAGTACCAGAAGACATGTTTGGTGAAAACCAAAGACAGCATTTGACCACAAGAACCTACCAACTGTAAAGCACGGGGGTGGAAATATTATGGTTTGGGGCAGCTTTGCTGCATCAGTGCCTGGGCAGCTCACCATCACAGAATCCACTATGAATTTTTCATTGTACTAGAGGGTGCTTGAGGATAATGTGAGGCCATCTGTCGGAAAGTTGAAGGTCAACCGAAGGTGGACCTTGCAACATGACAATGACCCTAAACATACCAGTAAATCCACCAAGGAATGGCTGAAAAGAAAGAAATGGAGGGTTCTGGAATGGCCAAGTCAAAGCCCGGATCTAAATCCCATTGAGATGTTGTGGGGGGATTTGAAACGAGCTGTGCATGCAAGAAACCCCTCAAACAACGCACAGCTGAAATAATTCTGCATGGAGGAGTGGGCAAAAATTTCTCTCAGTCGATGTCAGAGACTGGTAGACAGTTATAAGAAATGCCTACTTGAGGTTGTTTCTGCCAAAGGGGGCAATACCAGCTATTAGAGCCAAGGGTGTACTTACTTTTTCCACATGTGAAATTTGCATTTATGTTTATTTAAATTATACAATGGACTACAAAATGTAAATGTTTCATGATATTTGTTATATTATATCACCTATATCTATCAATATTGTTGAAATGAAGATCAAATCGCTGTATGTTGAAATATGTTGAAAAAGTCAAAACTTTACATGGGGTGTACTTACTTTTTCACGTGACTGTACGTGAGACCGGTCCTGAAGTGAGATGGCTGCTTGCATTCCCTGTCTGTCTGAGTGAACTGTCGGACTGAAAATATCCAGAGATGATGATTCTCACAAGCACGTGATAGACCAAGTTTTATTGACTTTTTCGTTTCTAGACGTCGCCTGTGATGTGTGACATCATGTTTACTGCAAATGGCATTCCCACAAGAAAGAGCGGTGTTGCCTGGTCTGAATGAATGAATGAATGAATGAATGAATCTTTAACATTAATTAACAAGTAATTGGAATTAACCAGTAATCGCCCCGTGGGGGACTGACGGTTATTTCCCCACAATATCCAAGAAGATTTTGAAATAAACTACCTGAATTTGAAGCAAAACCCTCTCTCTCTCCCCATTTCAGCCTCTTTATAGTGGGCGGATCCAGACGAGGAGCATACCCCCATGAGACCCCACTGTTCTGATGTATCGTACCAAATTTTGTCCTTATCAGTTATTTAAATTAAAATTTAATTATTTACAATTTATTATTAAAAATTTAAAATCATTACTCCAACCCAACCTCCTTTTCTTCCTTCCCTCTCTCATCCCTTCCCTAGTTGTACTCTGTCCATCATCGACATTCTCGTTCCTTTATTTTCTCAATCAATCCCTCCGTCAACCTAGTCATCAAATATTCGATGAAATTTGGTCTGGATAAGTGTGCAAGGTACACATCCATACAAGTTAGACAAACAAAAACGGACAACATAAAAATTGGCACTAATACAACAGTACAGGATCATACAAATACCTCAGAGTAGAAGAGCGCCACCAAATATGTCACAAACAAATGTGCAAAACAATTGCCAGAGAATACCTGCATAGAACAAAGCTAATCCTGAAAACATACCTATCTCCAAAGAACAAAATCAAAGCCATAAACCAGCTCGCAAAACCAGTATTCCAGTACAGCTGCGGAATAATAAACTGGCCACAACTGGTGTTGCCTGGTCTATAGAGACCAAATGATGATAAATGCCATATGATATAAATCTTGACAAAAAAAAATCCGAGAAACGTTTGTTCACATGCAAACCACATCGTTATACCCCATTTTATTCCTTTTCATTTTTGTTTGAATTTGCAACAGGAATTTGTGGATCGAATGATAATTTGTGGATCAAAATACTCAAAAGTACCGATAAATATCACAGGAAGAAGTCAAAGAGTGAAGTGAAAAACAAAATCCAAATTGAACAATTTGGGGCGATGGTAATATGGTAGACATGAGAAGATGAAGTGCTACCGCATGTGGATCTGTGGAATCCTGGAAGGTGGCGACGTGGTTGGGTGAAGCTCATGACATCACAGCTAATCTGGCTACAGCGTGCTACAGGTGTGTCAGTCTGTGTGCGAATCCTTGCGAGTGCAATTGAAGCATGAACATGACATTGTTGAAATTGTTCGTACTTTCTGTCCAATACGGCTTTTGACGATACAAAACAGAGTCCATGAGTTCTGCAAAACATCCAAGAACTGCTTTTAGCAGTGAATGGTTCCGAGCTTTTTACAAACTGCGATGGAGTCGGAAGTTGCATTTCAATTTTTTGCACAATATATTGTTTGCCTTTACAAAAATGCCAAATGGGTGTCACATTGCTTTTTAGCCAACTTATTTATCAATTATGTATGCAAACAAGACGTCATCTCACTCCTCACCTCACCTCACCTCCCTTGTATGCATTCCTCTTCCCTTTACTCCAACCCAACCTCCTTTTCCTTCCCTCTCTCATCCCTTCCCGAGTTGTTCTCTGTCCAACATCGACATTCTCGTTCCTTTATTTTCTCAATCAATCCCTCCGTCAACCTAGCCATCAAATATTCGATGAAATTTGGCCTGGATAAGTGCGCCAAGTGCACATCCATACAAGTTAAACCAACAAAAACGGACATCAAAATTGGCACAAATACAACAGTACAGGATCATACAAATACCTCGGAGTAGAAGAGGGCCACCAAATATGTCACACACAAATGTGCAAAACAATTGCCAGAGAATACCTGCATAGAACAAAGCTGATCCTGAAACATACCTATCTCCAAAGAACAAAATCAAAGCCATAAACCAGCTCGCAAAACCAGTCTTCCAGTACAGCTGCAGAATAATAAACTGGCCACAATCAGAAATCAATAAACTAGATATCAAAACAAGGAAACTCCCCACCATCCACAAAATCTTTTACAAAAATCAATGTATCCCAAGAATGTACCTGCCAAGACGAGGAGATAGCGGCCTGATGGAGGTCAACCAAGTGCATAGAATGACAACTGTAGGATTGGCCAAATACGTAAAAAGTGCAATAGACTACCGAATCCAATTTGTAAGCAAACACGCGGACAACAAACCAGAGAAGGTAACCCTAACTCACCTAGTAAAAAAAATTCCAAAGGCAGGTGTGAATGGAAGATATCGCACAAGAAACTGAAACGAGTAGAGCCCCAACAATTGCAATAAAAGAAGAAAGCAAAATATAAAATTAAATAGCAAGAGATATACACCAACAACTAGGAAAACAAAAAAACAGAAGGAAGTACCAAAAAAAATAGTTGGACAGATTGGGAGTAGACAAAGAAGGCTCTTTGGAATGGCTAAGAAGAAGTCAGCTCAACTGGGATGGAGAACGAACATTATAAATTCCCAAGACCAAGGACACTACACCAATGGCTTTAAGAAAATGGCAGGACTGAGTCAATCGGACAAGTGTAGGTTCTCCAAGGAAGAAACAGAAAGTACGAGCCAACTCCTATCAAGGTGTAAAAAAAAAAACTCATGTTGGAGCAGATGTACACACCCAAAGGCACAACAAGGTATGTAGATTAATCCCCTGGCACATCTGCAAAAGTCTCAATAACCCAGTTCCAGAAAACTCATGGAAAGATTAACCAAAAGTAATCACTGAGAACAAGGAAGTATTGCTACATACGACTTAATGATCCCATTAAGCGTGAACATAGAAAACAAAACATTGCGACTGGATATAGCACTGAGGTACAAAAACAAATGTAGGTATTGCTAATTGAGGTGTCAGTCCCCAGTGATTTTGGCCTAAATAATGCAGAAATCAAGAAAATGACCAAATAACAAGCACTCAAAAATGAAGTGGAAGCTGAAGAGCACCGAAATTTTACCAGTGATTATTGGAGCAACAGGAATGATAAAAAAAAGAACCTTGCAAAGATCTTAAAAACCATCCCCAGGAATATTACCACAAGTGAACTACAACTGGAGGCAATCCGAGGTTCGGTGACGATCCTGAAAAGAGCCCTTGGAATAAAACTCTGAAAAAGTTGAACACCTTGGTCCATGAACCGTGATCCATTACCAAAGAAGAGATGGATACTTTGGGTCCTGGGAGGACTCCGTTCCACCTCCTGAAACCCACAAATGGAGATAACAACCAACGACACACACATACACACTGACACACATACACACTGACACACATACATACTAACACACACACACACACATACATACTAACACACACACACACACACACATACATACTAACAAACACACATACATACTAACACACACATACATACATACTAACACACACACACACACATACATACTAACACACACATACACACATACATACTAACACACACATACATAAATACTAACACACACATACATACTAACACACATACATACTAACACACACACACACACACACATACATACTATTACTAACACACACACACACCCATATACATACTATTACTAACACACACACACACACACACACACACACACACACACACACACACACACACACACTTAGATATATATATATATATATATATATATATACACACACACACACACACACACACACACACACACACACAGTCCTTTTTAAGTGGCTCGTGTTGTCTCCATCTCGTCAACCATAAATCAGTACCATCGTCGTCTTCACATCGAATAATCCAGTATCGATATTTATTATGTTGTACTTGTACGTACTAAATCGACACAATTGCCCACATGATTTCAGACTGAAAGTTTTACAACGAAGAACCAAAATACTATTTTCTCTCCAAAATCACAAACCCGAGAGTGCACCTTTCAACAAATAAGCTGCACTCGCTCTTGTGGAGGCCTGCATGACGCTTCCCGAAGAGGATCTTCATTTGAGAGATCTTCAGCGATTCGAAAAGACGTCTTTAAAATCGCGAGGCTGCGTAGGACAATGTCCACCACGAAAAGTCTGCAACATATATCAGCAAAATGCGGGAGATGAACAGCTCGATTCAAGGAAGGTCGTAGGTACAGCCGCAAACTACACCGGCATGGCTCCTATACATCGTATGCACGTGGATTCCGGATGGTAATATTCCTCGTCGTCTTCGTGTGCTGGTTACTTTACTGAACCGAACGTATCTCTAGAATGATCATTGCCATTCACTAGACAACTCTTGTATGGTGCTGTTCTCTATTGCGTTCTCATCTTGTGTAATACTGCACATTGTTATTTGCATATTCTGTATCTATTATCTTATTCTAATATCTACCATCGCTTTCTTTGTCTTGCAGATTGATTGTTCATCGTTGTTGCTAATAAACCTGCATTCAATTGATACATTCTTGTTTATGAACAATCAATCTGATGAGGTTAGCGTGCACCGCCATCGATGACACCGGCACAAATGGCGGAACAGATGACACCAAAAAGACGGTAACAGACGCCTGGAATGGCTATCACAGCGTTCCAATCAGAGAATGTGACCGCCATCTGACAACGTTCATCACACCATGGGGCCGATACCGTTACTGCACCACTCCCCAAGGTTACATCGCTTCAGGTGATGGATACTCCAGACGATTTGACGAAATCGTATCGGACTTCAAAAACAAGTCCAAATGTATTGATGATACCATCATGTGGAGCGACACATTGGAAGAGAGCTTTTTTCAGACATGCAACTGGCTCGACCTGTGCGGCCGTAATGGGATTACGCAAAATCCGACGAAATTCCATTTTGGTCAGGACACGGTCGAATTCGCTGGATTCGAGATCACCATGGACAGTGTACGACCATGCCAAAGGTATCTCCAAGCGATACAGGACTTCCCCACACCAAAAACAATTACTGACATTCGCTCCTGGTTTGGGCTAGTCAATCAGGTAACATACTGCTTCAGCATGACCGAGAGGATGCGACCTTTTCGGGACCTCCTAAAACCATGCACCCCCTTCTACTGGGATGCAACACTACAATCCCTATTCGAAGAATCAAAACGACTCATCATATCTGAAGTCGCAAATGGGGTCCGGATCTTTGACAAGGAACGGACAACATGTCTCGCAACTGACTGGTCGAAGGATGGGATTGGCTTCTG
This sequence comes from Myxine glutinosa, assembly GCF_964187855.1. NCBI lineage: Eukaryota > Metazoa > Chordata > Myxini > Myxiniformes > Myxinidae > Myxine > Myxine glutinosa. The sequence continues at coordinate 147,226,203 of NC_136266.1, forward strand.
GCTCCTCCAAAAACACTGCAGATGCCCTGGTGAAACCCCACAGTGCTGCCCCGATGGCTGGAAAATCACCCTTGCTGGAGGCCGCTTCACCCATGCAGCGGAGTCGCGCTATGCTCCGATAGAGGGTGAAGCTCTAGCAGTGGCGGACAGCCTGGAAAAAGTAAAGTATTTTGTGTTGGGATGCAAGAACCTGATTATTGCCGTCGATCACAAGCCCTTAATCAAGCTTCTTGGTGACAGACGATTAGAGGACATCCATAACACGCGGCTTGCCAACTTGAAAGAAAGGACCCTAGCATATCGTTTCCGAATTATCCACATACCGGGAAAACGACACTGCGTACCAGATGCGATTTCACGACATCCGTCGGGTGCCAGACCATCGGAACGACTGCCACTGGTGGATGACATTTCCTCCATTATGGATGTGGCCACATCGACTACACTAAGACAGCACACGTTGACTGGGCTGTGGACCACAGATGACGACTCTGGCATGGAAATGGCTATTTCTATGGCAGCCATCAAGACACTCGATTCTGTGCGGTCCGTCACTTGGGACGATGTTCGGGACGAAACAGCAAGTGACACTCAGATGCTGCAGTTACTCAATTCTATTGAGCAGGGTCTACCTGCCAGTCGGGACGATTTCCCTGTGTCCATTTTGGAATACTTTCCCTTCCGTGAACACCTCTACACTATTGATGGCATAGTGGTCTACAAGGGGAGGATTATCATCCCACCGAAGCTACGGAAGCTTGTCCTTGAGAATCTTCATGCTGCTCACCAAGGAGTCACGGCTATGACCACCCGGGCCAGCAGCTCGATCTTTTGGCCTGGAATCACTCCCCAGATTCATGAGATGCGCAATCGCTGCTCACACTGCAATCGGATGGCCCCATCGCACCCAAGTGCTCCACCTACAGCCTCAGCTGAACCTGCCTACCCTTTCCAGTACGTTTGTTCAGATTACTTTCATCACAAGGGTCGGAGTTATTTGGTCACCGTTGATCGTTACTCTAATTGGCCAATCATTCAGCTAACTACTGGCGGGGCACAAGGCCTAGTGAAATGTCTGCGGTCGAACTTCGCCACTTATGGTATCCCCGACGAATTGGCATCTGACTGTGGGCCAGAATTCACGGCACATGACACCCAAGACTTCTTGTGTCGGTGGGGCGTTAACCATCGGTTGTCATCCACTGCCTTCCCACACAGCAACTGTCGTGCCGAGATCGCAGTCAAAACATCGAAAAGAATGATCACCGATAACACTGGTTCCAATGGTGAACTAGACACTGATCGGTTCCAACGTGCAATACTCCAGTACCGGAATGCACCGGATCAGGACACTAGGTTGTCTCCAGCCATGATCATCTTCAAGAGGCCAGTCAAGGACTTCATACCCATCATCCCAGGCAGATACTTGCCATCGGACACCTGGCGGGAAACACGCAACAATCGTGAGGAAGCTTTGCGCATTCGGCATGCCAGGGAGATCGAAAGACTCTCTGAACACACGACAAAACTACCTCCACTGGCCGTCGGGGACCATGTCCGGATCCAGAACCAGACCGGCCTGGAACCACGAAAATGGGACCGGACCGGAACCGTGATTGAGGTAAAACAATTCGATCAATACGTTGTCAAGGTGGATGGCTCCGGAAGAATCACTCTCCGGAATCGTAAGTTCCTGCGACGTTTTACGCCTTTCAGCATGACAACTCCCACTACGACTGGCAAAAGTGGCATGCTGCCAACCGTTATGCCAAGTGTTATGCCAATCGTACCGAAATACTTAATGTCTGGTACCCAACCCATCGCCGCTCCAAGAGTCTGTCTCAATCCTGTTACCACTCCCCAGAAGGGTGAACCCCAACATGTCATTGCGCCGGGCTTACCATCACAGACACTCCGCTCCACCACCGCGATGACACCACCCGCGAGAGTCGCTAACCAACCACATGTGCAGACCACCGCCACACCTCCATGGTCACTGCCTATTTCTGCCCCCTTGACGGTTCGGGTGATGATGGACCAGCTGGAGGGGACTCCGGCGTCGGACAGGGCGATAGTGAACCACCCACCGGAGACTCCCACAATGGACCAGGAAATTACGAACTGCCCTCAGAGGACTCCGACGATTGATCGGGTGGTGACGGGCCGCCCGAAGCGAATTATCAAACCACCAGCCCGATTCAATTCAGAAGAATATCAATTATAAACTCATGTGATCCTTTTTCTCGGTCTCCAGTTTCGTTCTATTCTGTGTCACAATTGAACGTTTTTGGGAAAGGGAGATAGACAACTCTTGTATGGTGCTGTTCTCTATTGCGTTCTCATCTTGTGTAATACTGCACATTGTTATTTGCATATTCTGTATCTATTATCTTATTCTAATATCTACCATCGCTTTCTTTGTCTTGCAGATTGATTGTTCATCGTTGTTGCTAATAAACCTGCATTCAATTGATACATTCTTGTTTATTCACAACACACCGACCTCGGTGTAGCTACCGGGCGCCATCTTGGTTGGCACTCGATACTGGGTGAAGGTGTTTTCTGTTATGCGTTTGCACGTATTTCAGAGCGGGAAGCGATCGCGTTATTCATAATTATTACGTCATAGGTCACGTGGTACAGGCGCCATCTTGGAAAAAACGAAAAATGTTGCACCTCTACATCTCCAAAACCTTCCATGGAAAAAATTTAAACATGGCTCATTGTAAAGAACTCCGCAAGGGGGAATAGGTGTTCACGATGACGTCATTGGTGCCGTAGTTATGACGTCATAATTCGACAGGGACAACACTTAGTCTGATCAGTTTGAAATTTATTGAGCGTGATCTACACAACAATTATATCAGAGAATATAAATTTATGATGTCATCGCTCACGTGGTCTGGCAGCCATACTTCCTGATTCATTCCATTCACTCCAGATTCAATACATTGGAGCAAACAAAAAGATCATTCAAAAACAGAAGTTTGTCGCGCACCAAGTTGACTGCGCAGGGCAAGTATTCTATGAATACCAACGAGTTTCACAATGATTTGTTTTTGGTCAAAATTGAAAACGTGAATTTACCTGTCCTTTTATTACGCACAAAAATGATGCAAATTTGTTGATGCAAACGTACCAAAGTGATGTGTGTGTGTGTGTGTGTGTGTGTGTGTGTGTGTGTGTGTGTGTGTGTGTGTGTGTGTGTGTGTGTGTGTGTGTGTGTGTGTGTGTGTGTGTGTGTGTGTGTGTGTGTGTGTTAGTATGTATTTGTGTGTGTGTTTGTGTGTGTGTTGTTGCAAAGGTGAGAAGACTTAGTTCCGGATAAACACCATAAATTACCAATCATTTACTGGATCCCAAAAATGCACAAACACCCTTGTATGATGAGGTTCATCGTCGCAAGTAGAGAATGTAGTTTGAAACCTTTGTCGGGCAGTATTACAGCGGCGATCAAACTAATATATAAATGCTTAAAAAACTACCATGAAAAAGTGAAGTTTTATTCTGGTATTAAGAAATTCTGGATCATTGACAATTCCAAACCGGTAATCGACAGTGTCCACAACATTAATAACAAGGGTAAGGCAAAATGTCTTTCAACTTTTGATTTTTCTACATTGTATACAAACATTCCACATGACAAGTAACCGCATTGGACAGAGCCGTAGATAAAGCATTTGCAGGAGGTAATTGTTGTAAAATAATCAGATCTACAACAGGTCTCAGAAGGTGAGTTTAATCTGAATCGAACACCAGCAATATCTGAAAGAGAATTAGCAATCACAGGATCAATATACGTCAAACATATAAGCAATAAGAGTATCGTAGTCAAGCACGCGAGCAAGCGACATGAAAAGTAGTTCCCTTACCATTCTAAGCATACACGTGGATAAAGCTTGATAAATGTCTCAAGACTGCGCTTCGCGACTCGGGACTAAGTTCTTATAATAGCCACGTAGCGGAGAGAAGCGGTAATGGCGCCTGGGTCGCAACTTGGATACATTTTCATCACAGTAATAAATTATACATTAATGTATATCAAAACAGAGCAAACTGGTCTGAAAAGGATCATCAATATTCATGCAGTTTTTCAGAAAATAAACAAAGAAAGTATTCGATTTCTTCGAAACAACAGTTTCTTTGCATTTGGCAACAAGATACTCCAGCAGACAGTGGGGAGACCCATGGGTTCAGATACCAAGATACTCCAGCAGACAGTGGGGAGACCCATGGGTTCAGATACCAAGATACTCCAGCAGACAGTGGGGATACCCATGGGTTCAGATACCAAGATACTCCAGCAGACAGTGGGGAGACCCATGGGTTCAGATACCAAGATACTCCAGCAGACAGTGGGGATACCCATGCGTTCAGATCCCAAGATACTCCAGCAGACAGTGGGGATACCCATGGGTTCAGATCCCAATATACTCCAGCAGACAGGGGGGATACCCATGGGTTCAAATCCCAATATACTCCAGCAGACAGTGAGGATACCCATGGGTTGAGATCCCAATATACTCCAGCAGACAGTGGGGATACCCATGGGTTCAGATACCAAGATACTCCAGCAGACAGTGGGGATACCCATGGGTTCAGATCCCAAGATACTCCAGCAGACAGTGGAGATACCCATGGGTGCAGATCTCAATATACTCCAGCAGACAGGGGGGGATACCCATGGGTTCAAATCCCAATATACTCCAGCAGACAGTGAGGATACCCATGGGTTGAGATCCCAATATACTCCAGCAGACAGTGGGGATACCCATGGGTTCAGATACCAAGATACTCCAGCAGACAGTGGGGATACCCATGGGTTCAGATACCAAGATACTCCAGCAGACAGTGGGGATACCCATGGGTTCAGATCCCAAGATACTCCAGCAGACAGTGGGGATACCCATGGGTGCAGATCTCAATATACTCCAGCAGACAGGGGGGGATACCCATGCGTTCAAATCCCAATATACTCCAGCAGACAGTGAGGATACCCATGGGTTGAGATCCCAAGATACTCAAGCAGACAGTGGGGATACCCATGGGTGCAGATCTCAATATACTCCAGCAGACAGTGGGGATACCCATGGGTTCAGATCCCAAGATACTCCAGCAGACAGTGGGGATACCCATGAGTTCAGATCCCAAGATACTCCAGCAGACAGTGGGGATACCCATGGGTTCAGATCCGGCCCCTTTCTTTGCAAATTTGCTTCTGCACATGTACGAGTTTGATTGGGTCCAGAACATGTGCAGGAATAAATTAACAACTGCACGAATATGTGGAAACATCTTCAGGTTCATTGATGCTTTGTTGGAAATTAATGATGGATTTGTATTTGATCAGCTTCATGATGATATATATCCAAAAGAACTTGAATTAAAAAAGGAAAACCAAACTTCCACTTCAGTTTCCTTTTTAGAATTACAAATTGAGATCGATAATAATAAATTTCACACCAAATTATTTGATAAACGAGATGCATTTCCATTCCACATTGTCCGAATGCCTTTCTTAGACAGCAACATTCCCAAAAAGCTATTTTATGGTACGGTTGTAGGTGAAATAATTAGGACTGTGAGAGCAACCACACACAGCTCTGAACTGGTCAATAAATTACAACAACTAGTCAGACGTTTGCTAGCACAGGGGGCTACAGTTGGTAGATTACAACAAGTTTTCTTTAATATCACAAAAAGGCACCAAATCTAATTAGTAAAATACAATACGAATATTTAAAATATTATTCATGAGATCTTTATGTAAATACAGTACAATATAATAATTAAATATACTACAAATCAATGTTGCTAGGAATCAGTGGTTGCTGGGATATGGCAGCATGCAAAAAACCGTTATAGGTGACAGTTTGAACATTCGAAGTACAGTTTGATCGAGAGGTAGGTGGTGTGGTCATGCTGGTTGGTAGATATGGTATATTTAAGGTAAGATGTGCATGATTTAATGATATTGTTGCAGATCTCGAGCCCGTCGACGTACAGAGGGGGGTTAAACCCTTTTCCCCCTCGGGCCTTTGAGTCCACGAGGCCGCTACCCACTTTACACTCGTGGGGCGGATTGCGGAGCAATTCCAGCCACCACCCCCGTAGCGAGCGTGCGGAAGGGTATCTGGCCGAATCCCCATGTACATTCTATACACACGCCGCCACGAGAACGGGGACTGGACCTCGCACGAGTCACGCTGGTCTGATACGCCCGCTCGGTTTGCGTGTTACGTGACTCGTGCCGTTAATTCTTATTGAACCCAATTGAGCGGTTTTATTCGTACAGTGCGAAGCCAATGGTGGGAAATGACGTGAACGGCCAAATGGATGCAAAAGAACACAGGTTTATTATTACAATGTACAAATGATCAGGGCAAAGAGACACAGAGCAGAAACCTAACGTCCTTAACTTAAATCCCGGACAAGGGCCCTCTCACTCACGCGGGGAAAGGAAGGAAGAGAAGGGAACGCACTCAAGCGCGGTCGTTGGTGCCGTTCGCCCTGGTCAGCTCGTTGGGCGGGTCCCTTGGGATGTTCGCGGCACCTGCAGGGAGCCCAGGCAGGGAGATTGTTGGAGTCTCAGGCCCCGGGAGAGATCGTCCTTGAGAAGCGCTTATAACAGGCAGAACGCAGACTACAGAGAGTTCGTGCTTTCGATCACACATACAGTTGCTTCAGAATCCCGGGACAGAGAGCTCAGAGACAGACAGTGCGCTGGGAGCTTGGCCATGGAGGAGATCCTCGATCACACCTCTAGTTCGGGGGCCCGGGCAGGGTTTTTATAGCCCCTCCACAGAGTCTTTCCCGAATGTTCCAAGCCCCTCCCCTGGCCGCCGTTGTTAGCCACTCCCCTGTAGCTCCTCCCTCGGGCCTCCCAGACTTGTTCTGGGTGTAGCACACGGCATTCCAGCCCAATGAACAATGAAGCCTACACTTACTTGCCTGCTTCAACGCATACTAACACAGGAAAGGAGACTATACTTAACATTGAATAAGACATAACTGTACTAAGCGAGGCTACATGTTGTGGTGCAACTAACTAAGAGGGGGGTTATCCTTTATTCTCAAAACTGCAACACTACCCCCCTCTCTCACCAGACTCGTCCCGAGTCGACGCCAGTTGGACCGACCGGTAGAGGCTGGCATGCAATTTACTTTTACTTTTAATGTGGCACATAGGTGTAATCCCCCTAGCATTTATTCTAACCCATGTGTGCGACATTTTAAACACTAGATATGTCCCCCCTAATGCGTTGAGCAGCTACTCTATCCGACTCACACCCACAACTATCCGAGTATTTCCGGAATTTTCAAACTACACACATAGCCGGTGGGCAACATTCTTATATTTACAATCACAGAACTTAAACTTTATTTACAATTCTACGACCCAGGACCTGCACTTTGGAAAATAATTGGAGGAGAGAAAATCAACTACTCAATATGGCACTTGCTGCTTGCATCTTGCATCTTCCGTGTGCAGCTAACAAAACCGGCTGGCCCTGACCGGCATACAGGCCATGTGAACCATCAGGGCCATCTAAATCTTCCATCTTCATAACTGGCACACAATAGCACACACTCTTTTTTCAGTGGCCAGCAGGGCCACTCTCACGTGGTCCAACTGCGTGGCATCAGTGCCACTCAACAAGTGGTCTGAAGGTGCAAGATGAGTTTGCAGCAAGATGCTGCACAGCAGAGGTGCGAGGCCACAAGGCCAGTGGTCCATAGGTGCAGCAAAGGTGCAGCATGGTGGGTTTGGCAGCAGAGTGCTGCACAGTCTGGCTGCACATATGTGATGGTGCTGCACAGTTCGGCCTCCAAACGGTCCTGGGCGGGGAGGGAAGACAAGGCGCAACAAGCAAAAGGAAAGCACACAGTGGCCACGAAAAACAAGGTGACCAGGCACCACCATACCTGGTGCGGTGCGAGGGACGCGGTGGAGCGAGCGGAGCAAGCTCGTCCCTAACCATCCGTACCCCCCACCGTTGGCTACACTACCCTAGCCCCCCTTGTATTTACAATCCGTCTTGACGTCTTGTCTCCCATATCCCCCTCTAACTACAAATTCGTCCCCAAATCCCTCCCAGGAAGGAAGGGATGGAACAAAAACAATGTCTCACCCACGTCATGATGCGTCTTACGTCCAAATGGCTTACAGGGCCCTGGTGTGAAGCTCGTCCTCCTCGGTGAATGGCTGTGGATGGTGCGAAGGGATTTATCATCCTAACTGCACTAATAGCATTACTCGTGTAAACTACCCTGGGTCGTACCCTGCCAATCGGCCTTCTTTAAACTATGTGGTTCTAAGAACCCGAATTCCCATTGCCCACACTGTGGTGCCCTCCAAATTTGGGTCTCACCCAACGGATTTTCTCACTGTGCCCTCGCACAATTTCGGGGCTGGGTCGTGTGGCTCTACCAGCAGGTCTACCTACCTGCGCACTTCCACCACTGAAGCCGCCTCCCGAGCTTGCCTTCTCCTCACACTACACTAACCGGGGAAGGCCCTCCCTGGCACTTACCCCCTTGATGCCCACCTCGGCATCGGGTAACCTGGGTCCTCCCCTGGGATCCTCGGGCCACACTCAATCACTACAACTAACCGGCTCCCAGAGCCTACCTGTGGCCTTACCTGGCCGACAAGCTACCAGTGATGGAGTGCCCAAATAACTATACGCACCAATTAAGACACATGCCCAGCCATTCCACAGTCTACTGCACCCTACAAAACACTACCTTTCTACTACCCGCACCACAGGTGTCAATATCCATGTAATTTACCTACGCCCTCTACCTGGCTTTACAATACCCACCCCGGGCTTTCGCGAATGGGTTCCACTCCCCCCCCCCCCCCCCCCCATTCACTCCTTCGCACCATGCATTCCACACCAAGTATTCCACACCTTTTATCTTGCACACCATATATCTGCACACCATGCATTCCACACCTTTTGTTCTCACACCTCAACAGAACTCCATTTTTTCTCACTCACAATTCCTGAAACACACAGCATCATCTATCAAAATAATTTCCCCTAAAACTCATACTTTCCCGTCGTCCCTTTAAACTAAGCACACCCTTTTCTTTAACATCCACCTAAACTCTCTACGTCCCCTCTACAGTTCAGGTGTCCTACTTAAATCTCATGTCCCTAAGGTCTTCTAAATCCCTATCATTATCCTAGCCCTCCCTCGGCTAGCTTCGGTGCCCCATGGAGGCAACCATTGCTGGCCCCTCCATGGGCCAAACACTGCCACCCTCCTAAACTAATGCTCATGGGCCCCCCCCCCCCCCCCCCCGTGGGAGGAATGGTCAGTACCATTCCCCCACGTGGGGTACACTACTCCCCCCAGTCTTCTAAATGATGAGCTCCCATCTATGGAGGTACTTTGTCACAGCTCGGCCTCGAAGGGCCGAGCGATCCATGCGGGTGGTTGGTCGCCTGTATGGGATGTCCGTCTGGCATTTACGATCCGAGGGGGGAGGGATTGATGGGCCCAGGTGCCGGGCTCCATCCCTGCACGGGGCCTCGCGGTCCCACACACGATGACCCAGCCGGCCACGGTCAGGGCACCTCACCCGATAAGGTGCATGGCTCTGATAACCCAAACCTCCCCTCGAACCCGGTCGATCGCTCTTGCCGCCATACGGCACCAACCATACAGTGCGGGGGCCGGAGGCACGACTCGTGCACACCGGTCCTTGTGAGACCGACGCAGCACCGATCCCCTCCGGTCCCTGCAGCACACAACTCACCGGAGGCTCGCGTACGTTACTCGTCCCACTAAGCGCAACCCCGGTCGGTGTCGATGCCTGGGCTGTGTCCTCACGGCCCGTGACCCACTCCACACTCGCACACCCAGGCGCACACGCGCCCCCCACACACTCCGTTGTGCACTCTTCTTTCACACACTCAGCTGTGCACTTTCTCCACACACTCAGTTATTGCACACTCCGGTGCACACTTTTCTTGTACACACTTGGCCATCACACACTCCGGTGCACACTCCCTCTCCACACACTCGGCCATCGCACACTCCGGTGCACACTCCCTCTCCACACACTCGGCCATCGCACACTCTGGTGCACACTTTCTCTCCACGCGCTCCGGTACGCACTCTCTCTCACACTCCGTACCACTATCACTCGCACACCGCACAATGGGCCCTTCGCGAACGCCCGGGTCTCGCCTCTCTCCCAAGTGCGCCGAGCACCCGTTCGCGCCAAACACATTCCCGCCATTAGCGCCACTCACCTCGGGGCTCTCCTTCCCCTGCTTCTCCGGCAGTACATGCAAACTTTTTATTTCGTTATCAAGCACGGCATCAAGGTGCGAACACAGACTTTGTGCGGATTCCATCACCTCCTCCCGTGATTTATTCTCTGTCTCTCCTCCCGTCTTTTTAACCCCAATTATTTCTTTTTCCCGGGTTACCTCCTCTATTTCCCGGTGCGGTTCCGAAATCTCCCTTTCTAAGCATTCCTCGCACCACTTCACCTCGTCGCATACCACCGCGACCTCCCCGCTCATCCAACGCCCAATGTCCTCCCCCATTTTTTAAATGTCCTTTCTTGACTCTGCCCTCATTTTTTGCGTATCGCACCTGGATTATTTTATTTCATCCCCCATTGTGTCCATCTGCCTAGCCAGGGTGTTCATTTGATTAGTCATTTTTTTCATATCCTTGGTGGATTTGTCCCCCTGGGTATCCATTTTTTTCTTCAATTCACCCTTCATTTATTTCATATCCCGGGTGGATTGCTCATTCATCTTTTCCATGTCTGCCATTAATTGTGTCATGAGTAATTGCATGTACCCTGGCATCGTGGGCTCGGCTTCCGCCACCACGTGCGAGGCGCCGCCATTTTCTTTACCAACTGCCGCACCCTCTTCTGCTTCCCCTTCTAGCAACTCTTCCTGCTGGTCCTGGGCAATTAGTTCTTCATCTATTATTCCCACCGGCATTTGGTCGTCTTGGCCAGCCATTGTACGAATTAAAATTTGTTTTAAAGACTAAATTTCATTCGCTCGTAATGTTTGAGTGCATGAAGCGCACTCTAGATCCAAATATCCCACTCCTGACACCAATTTGTTGCGGATCTCAAGCCCGTCGACGTACAGAGGGGGGGGTTAAACCCTTTTCCCCCTCGGGCCTTCGAGTCCACGAGGCCCCTACCCACTTTACACTCGTGGGGCGGATTGCGGAGCAATTCCAGCCGCCACCCCCGTAGCGAGCGTGCGGAAGGGTATCTGGTCGAATCCCCAAGTACCTTCTATACACACGCCGCCACGAGAATGGGGACTGGACCTCGCACGAGTCACGCTGGTCTGATACGCCCGAGCAGTTTGCGTGTCACGTGACTCGTGCCGTTAATTCTTATTGAACCCGATTGAGCGGATTTATTCGTACAGTGCGAAGCCAATGGTGGGAAATGACATGAACGGCCAAATGGATGCAAAAGAACACAGGTTTATAATTACAATTATTACGTGCTCCTCCCCGAACCCCGGTCACGGTGTACCTCCGAGCCCCGAGAGGAGTCACGGCAGAAAGATGTGTTATTCTGTATGTCAAAGATCAATGGTGAAACCACCCCAATTGTTACAAACAAACAAGTATTGTATTAAGGTCACACAAGAATAACAGTACAATAACAATATTAATCAATTGTACAAGCAATATATCATTCCTATGATGGTACCATCAGTTTCGTACAATATAACTCACTGTGCTCCAAGTGAGAGAAAATAACATTCCCAATGTCTCTGTCCCAGCTTCAAACCAAAGTCGATCCACGCTCCAGTGATCGTCAGAACGATGTTGTATCAAGACCAAAATCCCGCTCGGTTGACATTCACACTGCCAAAGATAGGCAAAAGTGTCCTCAAGAGGCGGCTGGGAAATCACACCTTCGGGTATGGACGTTCAACGGCTCCCAATCGGCGAACCACAAATTCACACTCAAAATAGATGTTACACACACACACACACACACACCAGGTTAACGTCTGGATGCGGTGAAATGGTTGAAGCGAGGTGAAAAACCTGGAGCGATGCGAAATCCGGCGTGAGGCAAAATGGCCAACGGCCCGTTCTCGAGACGTAACGGCACTCCAATGATTCTCTTCGGAATCAACCGCAAAACCGGTCACGCAGGTTTATCTGTCACAGCGATAACAACTCTGTCGCAGGAATCCCTTTCCCAGGAAACCCCAAAGTTCGCTCATGACCCCCGTTCGCCAGCGTTTGCTCAAAACCTCAACGCAGCTCGGCTCCTTCTCTGACCTCCTCCTTTTTCTCCTCTTCTTCCTCTTCTACGTCCGGTTCCCGATCCAGTTTCCGGTTTCTTTTTAAAACACTAACTTTTTTTACCTTTTGAAAACAGTTATCTCCAATTCACTTAAATGATAACAATAATAGTACATGCAACCAAAAATGTTTACAGTGGATGAGAACCACAACAATGGAAGTGACGAATCCGTAACACTTCCCCCCCTCAAGAAAGAAAGTTGGAACATAGTGAAAACTTTCTTTGCATGCAAAAACTCTAACAAACAAAAGTAAAACTCACCCCCAAATGATCAATTCACGTGAGCAACAATAATTAATATTCCCCAAAATAAAGCAACAAAACTTCCAAACAACTACAGGAATTTTCAAAGTTAGTTCACTCTGGATAAAGCATCAGCAACGACATTGTCCCTGTCCTTTACATGCTCAATTTCCAAGTTGAACTCCTGCAAAGCCAAACTCCATCTCATCAACCTCTGATTTTTATTTTTCATTTTTTGAATGAAGGTTAAGGGGTTGTGATCAGTGAAGACTTTTATAGGAAAGGTAGTAGTTCCTAGATACATCTCATAATGCTGAAGAGCTAGCAGGAGAGCAAGGGTCTCTTTTTCCACTGTGGCATAATTTGCCTGGTGTTTGTTAAACTTTTTGGAAGAGTAGCACACCGGGTTATCCACGCCATCGCCATCTTCCTGTAATAGAACTGCCCCAGCCCCCACATCACTTGCATCAATGGCTAACTTGAAAGGTGCTTGAAAATCCGGGGCTGCTAGGACAGGAGAGATCATTAATATTGCTTTGACGTGGGCAAAGGCAGCTTGACATTTGTCATCCCAAACAAACTTGGTCTCTTTCCTCAGCAAATTCGTTAAAGGGGCTACCACATCAGAAAAATTCCTGCAGAACCGCCGGTACCAACCAGCCATACCCAAGAATCTCATAAGCTCCTTCTTCCCTTTTGGAACTTGGAAGCGTTCAATGGCTTCTATCTTGGCTGTCACCGGTTGCACCTGACCCTGACCTACTACATGGCCTAGGAACACCACCTATGCTTTTACAAACTCACTCTTAGATAAGTTGATGGTCAACGCTGCCACGGTCAATTTATTGAAAAATGCATGAATTTGTTTAATATGATCTTCCATGGTCATGGTGTGGATGATGACATCATCCAGATAAGCCTCCACCCCCTCAAGGTCTGCAATAATAGTCAGGTTCACTATGTTTTTTCGTTCAAAATCATGGTAGATTAGCAAACCTATACATTTTTGGAAACGTTATTACATCGAAAATCTGAAAATCAATGTTTACATTTGCGGTGATACCTGTATGGCTGCCATTTTGGATTTTCAAAATGGCCGCCATAAAAATACATATTTTGCTCTATTTCTGCCTCTAATTACCCTAAAAACTTTTTAAAATATACTAAGCCTATGTTTTCAGGTACAAGGAATCCATTGGTGACATAATCAGACTTCTGACTGTAACAGTTCTTTCTTTTTTCAGGAAATATGCATCCAGGGAGCAGCCATTGATACAAAAAAAATTCCGTTAATATATTTATTTTACATATTAACTATCTTGGTGGAGGTGTTTATGGTGGTTGTTCTTCTTGTGTATTTTCAGTGCATAACTCATCATGAGTGAAGATCCTGATGGAAGCAAGTTGTCTTTGGGCACGTCCAAGGAGTCTGTAGACTGGAAACTGTGCATCATTTGCCAGGAGAAAAACACTAACAAAGGGACAGTTGTTCTAAATCCCAGGATAGAATCCTACCAGAAGTTACTGGACATAGTGGCCGACAGAGCCAGCCTACAGGATGGACAATATGTTGCTATCCAAAGACGTCTCCAGGACTGCACAAAACAAACGATGCTCGAAGCGAAAACAACGTGGCATCGAAGCTGCTATTCTGACGCCACTAATCAGATATCCTTGCAGCGCGCCAGGGAACGCTTTGAGCATTCCATGTCCACAGGAAGGTATGCTGTCAAAAAACGTGGCCATAAGAGAACAAGCTCAGAAATGGAAGCAAACACACCAACCACATCAACGACATTCACACGATCTGCAACAGAACCTTTGTCGAAAGATCAATGTTTCTTCTGCCAAGTGGATGACGGCCAGCGTCTCTTCACTGTCCGAACCGGAAACTCTGGGAATGCACTTAGGCAAGCGATACAAATTACCCAAGAGCCGGTGCTGATGACAAGGTTAAACAATGCAATCTCACCAAGTGATGCCCATGCAATCGATGTGAGATACCACAAGCTGTGCTGGACGAATCATGTGTTTCGTGTCCTCAGGGATGATGTCAGAAACCAAGCCAGGCCCACGACGGCAGACCTACCAATGCAGATGCCATGCTTGATTGAGTTGACCAATATTGTAGACATTCAAACTTTAAAAAAAGCGTATCTTCCCATGGATGCCATTGAGACAACATACATCTCGATGCTGGGAGGTAGTGATGAGGCAGAGAAGCACACACCGACGTTGACCCGACAATGGCTGAAGGACAAGATGCTCTCAGAGTTGCCAAGTGTAACGTCTGTGAGACAGAAAGACAGACGGAAGCCTTCTGTTCTTTTTTGCCCTGAAGCCTGCGAGGAAGATATGGTCCACACGTCTATGATGCAAGACCATGCAAGTGAAATGGATAACGCAAAGATGCTCTACAAAACAGCTAAGCTAATACGCAGACGCATTACAGACTTCACCGAGGAGAAGAAGCAGATCGATACAGTCACAGTAGCAAGCACAAAAGAAGATGTTCCAACTGAGTTGTACAGCCTGATACGATGGATTTTGGTAGGACCCGAAGAAGAGCTACAGACAGAGATGAGGAGCAGGACAGTCGACCGATCAGCACTGACCATAAGTCAGAACATAATGTATGCTTTCAAGACCCGAAGGCAGGTGCAACACAAACCCAAGCAAGCACTGGACACATTCCGGACACAGTGTGTACGAGAAAATCCACAGGTTCTAGGGTTGGCACTTAGTGTTCACCATGACACCAGAAACAAGAAGTTGGTGCACCTCCTCCACGCACAGAACTATTGTGTACCTTATGGCCGTGCCCTGCTCCTGGAAACATCAATTGCCAATGCTGTTGTAGAAAATACAAGAGAGTTCAATGGCCTGTATGTACCACCGTTCCTCAAGAAAGGGTCGTTTGTGTTCTTTGCTATTGACAACACTGGCTTTGCAGAGGACATAGCTGATGGGAAAGGAACCACACATGGGACAATCACTGCTGTGTATCAAAAGGCAAATGCTACTGGAGAAACCATCGCACCCAGCCTGGAACTTCGTGAGGCAAAGAACCTATCGGTTCTTCCGTATCATGTTCCCATCAAGCCATGCAGCAAACCAAAGCCTGGGCCAGACAGGAGAGCGAACGAGTTTGAGGTCGACAACACAGGTGTTCCTGCATCATATGAACTGACCACCCTAGGTTGGGTCATAGCTTCTGCTCTTTCTAGAGCAAAGGAGAATGGAGAACCGAGCCAAATCCCAGGTTGGGCAGGATTCAAATCACTAGTGTCAGTTGGCCAATCTCTGACCCAAGTTGGTGCACTACCACTGCTGCCAGAAGTTGCACACGAGTGGTCTACGATGCTGACTGTGATCCTGCAAGCGTCTGAATTGAAGACGTTGGTCGTTGGTGAAGAATTCCCAACAGTGATTACATTCGACATGGCCTTGTACAAGAAGGCAGTGCAGTTGCTGGATGCAAGACTTGATCTGAAAGGAGCAGTTGTCCCCAGACTGGGTGAGTTACATACTGTGATGGCTGCGCTGAGAGCTCTAGGAACCTCCATAGAAAACTCCGGGATAGATGATGCATGGATTGAGGCTGATGTATACGGCTCTGCCACAACGAGACAGATCCTCAAGTGCGCCCACTACAAGAGAACCCTTCGGGCACACATCCATACTTACATGGCTCTATATGAACTTGTCCTGGAACAATTCTTCACAGAGAAGCCCAACCTTAAAGCCATCTGCTTGAAACCAGCAGATCAGGTCCACGAAGCTTGTGCAAAATCAGCAGCTGACAGAAGCACGAGTCCAGAAATCGTGACTGCGTGACAGTTATACTGACTGCATGTGTATATATGATTTTGCTGACTGCCTGTGTATGTTTGGTGATATGAATTATTGTGACACATGTTGATGTTATTAACTGCCTGTACAAAATGATAACATGTATTTGATTATGCAACTTATCGCGAAAATAAAGACAGTATTTTGCAATTCAAAACCTTTGATTCGTGTCTTACCATTCCCCATAGCACTAATTTGATACTTTCATTGGATTCCTCGTCCCTGAAAATATAGGTTTAGTATATTTTAAAAAGTTTTTAGGGTAATTAGAGGCAGAAATAGAACAAAATATGTATTTTACAGTGGCCATTTTGAAAATCCAAAATGGCCGCCATACAGGTATCTCTCCAAATGTAAACATTGATTTTTAGTTTCCCTATGCTATAACCTTTCCAAAAATGTATAGGTTTGCTAATCTACCATGATTTTGAACGAAATATAATTTATTGACATAGTGAACCTGACTATAAGCTTATTAATCAGCCGTTGAAATGTAGCAGGCCCGTTTTTCAATCCAAAGGGAAGAACCTTGTACTGATACAACCCATTTGGTGTGACTAAAGCCGAGATTTCCTTGGCTCGATCAGTAAGAGGAATCTGCCAATACCCTTTCAGCAAGTCAAACTTAGTTACAAATTTAGCTGGGCCTATTCTATAAATACAGTCATCAATCCTCGCGAGGGGATATGAGTCGGTCTTGGTCACTGCATTAACCCGTTTTAAATCCGTACAACAGCGAAAACTGCCATCGGGTTTTGGAACCAACACACATGGTGAGCTCCATTCACTGCTGCTTGGTTCGATGTCATTCTCCAACATATACTGAACCTCCTTCCGAAGATACTCCATTTTCACAGGGTTCATCCGATAGGGGTGTTGTTTCACAGGAGTGGCTTCCCCCACCTCAATATCATGATATACCAAGTCAGTACGACCAGGTACATCTGTGAACAAATGTGCAAACTCAAAAATTAGGCTGGATAGTTGTCCTTGTTGTTCCCTCGTCAAATGACCTAATTTCTCATCTAAATTGCTCAACACTTCCGTGTTCGTCAATCTGGGACAAGCCTGGTCATCAAAGTTATCAAACTTCACACCGGCCTCAACCTCTGGATTATTTTGCACCCCGACTACAGGCACGACAGGTGAGACGGGAACCATTTTTTTCACAAGCTTCCTCTCATGATATTTCTTCAGTCGGTTGACATGACACAGCTGCCGCTTTTTCCGTCGGTCGGGGGTTGTCACCACGTAATCTGTTTCATTAACCCTCCTTTCGATTGCATAGGGACTAAAATATCGAGCCTGTAGTGGTTGACCTGGAACAGGAAGCAACACTAACACCCGGTCCTCAGGACTGAAATTTCTTTTCTGAGATTTCTTGTCATGTTTCACTTTCATTTTATCCTGTGTCACTTTCACGTTTCTTCTTGCAACTTCACAAGCCTTTGCCAATCTGTGCCTAACCGTTGACACATACTCCACCATTGTTGACTGTGACTCCTCCTGTAGCCACTGTTCTTACACTAATTTCAATGGTCCTCACACTGCGTGTCCAAACACAAGTTCAAACGGACTGAATTCCAATGACTCCTGAACAGATTCCCTCGTAGCAAACAACAATAAGGGTATTCCTTCATCCCAATCCTTGTCACATTCAAAACAATACGTTCCGATCATATTCTTCAATGTCTGGTGAAACCTTTCCAAGGCCCCTTGGCTCTCGGGATGGTAAGTACTTGATCTTACTTGCTCCACTCCCAAAAGGTGTACCACTTGCTGAAAAAGTGTTGACAAGAAATTGGAACCCTGATCAGACTGGATGACCTTAGGTAGGCCAACCAAAGTGAAAAATTTAATCAAGGCCTTCGCAATAACTGCCGCAGTAATTTTTCTAAGAGGCACTGCCTCTGGGAACCTTGTGGAAGTGCACATGATGGTCAGCAAATACTGATGTCCAGCCTTAGTTAAATATTGGGGGGGGGGGGGGTAGCCCCCCCATCCTCCCCGAGATTGCCACCCATGCTTCCATTGCTTTTCTGGCAGAATTGTGCACCAGAGGGTGGTAGAGATCTTTTTCCTCACTGGAGAAGGTGCAGTCATTGTTTCCTTCAGCACACATTCTTACTGCTTGCATCAACTTAAATCTCAACCTTTTTAAGGAGGTTGGGTGAGGTAAGGAGGGGTTTGTTCCCCTTTTCTCTTGTTTGGAAGTCTGTGTTAAAATGTGTGCCCTCCATTGAAGAAGCTTCAACATTTATGGTGAGAAAATTGTGGTTACGACCAGTTGTGTGGCTTTCCACGTTTGGACCTGGGTACCCGAGCTGCTTTGCAGCAATCACTGATGGCATTCAGTGCAGTCAAGCAATGATGGTAAATGCTCCACAATGTTTTGGACAGGTTTGCTGAACAGCTCACTGTTTGCTCAAGATTACCTGTGGGGATATGGACAACTCCAAACTCTCTGCTGACTGATAATAATTGATCATAATGTTCCATTACATATTAACACAGACAGAACATATGTGCTTTGAGAACCTCTCTTTATTAAGAAACCCTTCACAAATTCAAGTTTCATGACAAACAGGCAGGAGACTTCTTCTGATAAACAATTTTGCAATTTTACAAACATGGACTACAGCAAAGATTGAGCAAAAAATGATGTCCAAACTGCCATGGAAATAGGTCATTTGAGCATAACCAAAAAGGGACAAGAAAAACAACTAAATCACATAGAAAACAAAATTCCTAGACACATTCGTCACAATCAAAAAACTCAAATGGAACTTGCCTGGATACATGGCAGAGAGTATAGAGACAGGAATTACAAACTGGCAACCTCGGGAAGGCCCTGAAAGAAGCAAGAGGAGATCCAAGATCAAATTGAGAGATCAATTTACTGCATTGCAATGACTTCAAATTGCTTAAAATCTTCAGAACAGAATGTACAATGTTGAGGAAGGATTTTGTCCTCAGGTGAACCAACTAGTGTGGTCGTCAAGTCATGCAATGTCCATGCTCATGTACACCTGGTGATGGCTTAACAGTTAAGGAAAGACATGACTTGAGATGGTGGTCCAATGCCTGCTCAAAACACAGGAGGGAAGATGAGGATTGGACAACCAAAAACAAACAAACATGGAGGTTTGCAGCAAGCTGAGATTTTGGTATTTTCACCTAGAATATAATGCACGAATGTGTGCATCTTGGAGTGTTTGAAGTGTGTCAGAGAGAGCGAGATCGCAGCATAAGCAACCAGAACAGCACTCGGTAGAGTACACATCTGCCCGGCTGACCAGTTTACGTTTTGTATCTACATGATAGGCCTGATCCAAATCCGGATATTCACCAAAACGGATTCAATTCGTCATTGTCAGACACCCAAACTGTACACCAAATTTCGTCTGAATACGTCCATAACTTTTTGAGATATCCGGCTCACAGACAAAAAGAAACAAACAAACAAACAGGGGTGAAAACATAACCCCCATTTCCTTCAGTGGCAGAGAAAAAAAACAAAAAAAAAAAAACAGAGGCCACCAACCTTTCTGTTAGGTTTTGAGAACTTCACATTCCACAGAATCCATAAAAAGCAGATGTAAAATAGACCGAAAACCTACAGGCTTTTAATTAGACTCTTGCTCACAAAAGGTTTGACCTATTCATGGTATAAATGGTGCTGGCCTAATGCAGGAATTGTGGATTCTTGCGTATCCCGAGGTAGACTCAAGGGGTTCTTGCGCCTTGAAAAAGGGCACAAAAATCGGTCTTGATTCAAGTTTCATGCACAAAGATATAGTTCTCACCACATGATAGACCTTGGCGTCCTGTTCCAAAATACAGATCATTAGAATGCGTTACTGTAGACCAAGAAAGGTTTGAAGAATGGCCCTAATTAGCGTTCTAATTAGACGTTCAGCCCAAGCACGAAATTGATGGTAAAATATCCTCCGATCCCATATCAGTCAGAATTGACCCGGTAAGAATGAATCAACTTCGACCAAAACTGATCAAGAAGCTTGTTTTGCTAATTGGCGACCCAATTAAGCATTTTAAATATTGCAGCCAACTATGAATTCGAAACCTGAGTTATTCAGAATTGAGAAGATTTGTGGAGTCACTGTCCTTCAAACCAAATGACCCGATGATCTGGACCCTCTATCTCCCATCCTTTATCTGGATCCTAACCTGCAGTCAGATGAGGATAATGAGGTTGACAAGGAGTCCGTGAGTTTCCTGCCAACATTGGGATACACATTTTGATTAACAATTTGAAAAAACATAATGTAACAAATAAATCGCCGGCACATGCCAGCTGCATGTTTATGGCCGTTTATAATGCATGTTTATGCCCATTTATAATGCATGTTTATGTCAATCTTTCAAACATAAATGATATGGATACAATATTTATTTCGGCTGATTCTATGATCCGTTCCATGAACCACCACAGATTAAGTCCGATGGCAGACAGAATCTTTTCTTAATTTTGTTAATTGTATCATTCGATGTGAAGTTTTACATTCCTCTCAATTCTGAATAAAAGCTCTACAAACCGCTAAATAGTTAATTCGGCATTTCTCAATACCTTCGGTCATAACAGAACGATTCGTAAGTGATGAATCTCAACTGTTACAAGATCAGGATATATGTAAAAGGCCGACTTAATTTATGACTTTGACTTTACGACTTTGACTTATTTGAAGATCTTGAATCCCTTCGGTCTGCAGGAACACGTTCTTGAAACACTGTACTCTTGTTAGAGAAATTTATGGCCTTGTATGTTCAGGAAAAGTCTGGGTTATCTAGTTACCAAGAAGGGCTTCTTGATCACTTTTGGTCCAAGTGAAATCGTTCTTACGTACCTGATTCTGACCGATATGGGATCGGAGGATATAGCGCCATCAATTTCATGCTTGGGCTCGAAAGTCTAATTAGAACACAAATTAGGGCCATTCTGGAACCCCTTCTGTCTACAGTCTATATATGATCTAGTGATCCGTATTTTGGAACAGGACGCCGAGATCTATAATGTGGTGAGAACTACATATTTGTGCATGAAGCTCGAATCAAGACCGATTTTGGTGCTCTTCTTTCAAAGTGCCAGAAACCCTTGACTCTACATCGGGACACGCAAAAATCCACATTCTTCCATTAGACCATCAACATTTATACCCTGAATAGGTCAAAACATTTGTACGAGAGTCTAATTAAAGGCCTTTGGGCTCTCGGACTAAAACGGGTTCACAATTCCAAAGAAAAGAACAGTTCTCCATCATGATTTTGACTTAATCGAGTGCGAGTGGATTATTTTGAGGAATGACTGACAGTGAAATTTATGATATAGTCAGCACAGGAGAGGTCATGGCTGATTGTGAGGCTGAAAACACCAAGAGACCAATCCTTTTCCATTGTCTAATGAGAGAAATATAAAGGTGGTTTTGTTTGACAATCTTTCAAGTGCAACGGAGCAAAACCGAGATATGACAGAATTTAAACGCATGTACCACTTGTAAGACCAGCAACTAATCACTTCCAGATCAGCAGTGAGTGACACAGACGCCACCTGCCTACCAGAGAAAGCCAGTCTTGTGGAGAATCTACAAAAACAAAGAGCAGAGGAGTTTGCAGAACAGTGAAGAGGTAGTCTATGTATGCGAGGAACAACATAGAGTCCAAGACCCTGCTTTTGGACACTCCAACCTCCAGTAATAAAGGAGAGAATACCATTGATTACAAAGCATTGACTACACAAGTGAGGAAAGTCATAAAGCCAGGTACCGGTACCAAGGTGGTTTTGAGTGTCATAGGCAGAGAGATTGCTAAGCAGGTTAGGATTCCTGACTGTGTTAAATGCCCCAACTGTGTCTTGGGAGAGACTGTCCTGACCTCATTTGACATTCCGGACATCCAAACAATGCAGAAAGAGGAGCAGCAAATAGAGTTGAGTTGTTTCTTATGCAGTCTGTGGCTGTTGGTTGAATCATTCCTGGAAGCGAGGTTGTGACGCTGATGCAGTGCCCCTGTTACTAGTAAGCTGGTTCTCATTTTGCCAACTTTGGAAGGATGAGAGACTGAGTCAACCCACCAGGTGTTATTTCAACGGAACGACAGTGGCTCAAACTCAAGACCCTAAGATCTCCAGCTAGCCACCTTCATGGTTAAGCCAACACCAGGCTACAGAGTTGAGTCACTGGAATGGAATATACATGACGAGACTCTGTGCCATAATGTTTGCGTGCTGTCTCTGTATCTCACATGTTGGCATTTTACTTCTGATCGGTATAGATTCATACCAAATACAAAAAGATGTTATCTCTGATACCAAAGTGCCCCAGAAAGGTTTGCTACTTTTCCCAAGCTCAACAGCTCTTTATCTGAAGTAAGTCTGGTTTTGTCTTGTGTATTTGTCTGCAGGTGTCTGTATGCGAGTTCTGTTACAGTTCCTCCATGAGTTTTAAACAGTTCAAACTCGGATTTTTTTTTTTGCCAAAGATCAGGCATTTCAAAAGCAGCAATGATGTGATGTTATCAGTAATGGCATGATGCCAGCAGCAATGACTGATTCCTAAACTTGGTTTATAACTGGAAGCAAGGTTATCACCGATATTTGATTGGATATCTTTTTGCAACCGTATTCTGGATAGGATTGATGTTTGCTCATTTCCATGCTCTCCATCGTGGGTCATCTGATTTGTCATCAAGACAAACAGAAAAGCAAAATCTTTGGCACAAACATATAACTTGTGTGGAAGCACTCCGATGTGATTTATCCCACTTAAGTAAAAGTTACTTTCCCGATTAAACCTCTTCCCACAGTCAGGCTGATTATTTGGGACATCTCATTGATTGCAATCTCCATTTTTGTTTGATGAGGTGGACCAGAGTCCTCCCTGGTATAAGTATCCATCTTCATTTCGGGCTTTCTACGCACAGGTTAACCGAATAACTTGCCTACTGCTGAGGATCGCTTGCAAGAGGAGCATGCACAACCCAGTATGGGTAATGCTATGTGAATTTAACAAACCTTTACTAGCAAAACCCTTCCCATCGTCAGACAACTTTGTTTGTATTATGTCAGACAACTCGAGTGTGGGTGGCACTATGGATGTTCAAGCTCCGTTTAGAATTAAAATCCTTACCACAAACAGAACACTTTAAAGGCTTCTCGCATTGGTTGTTATCTCCATATGCGGGTTTTAGGAGATGGGAGAAAGTTCTCCCAGAACTCAAAATGTCCACCTTTTTCAGTAAAGGATCATTATTCATGAACCAGGTTGTGAAAATTCCTTCCCATAGCTTCATTCCAAGGGCTCTTTTTAGAATCCTAACTGAACCTCCGTTAGCCTCCACTTGTCGCTCGTTTGTAGCGATATTCCCTGGAATGATTTTTGAGTGCTCAGTAAGCGTTTTCCTGATCATCCCTGTTGCTCCTACTATTACTGGTACAATTTCATTTAAAATAATTAATTTAAATTTAAATTCACTTAAATTTAATTTAATTACTGGTACAATATTACTGGTAAATTTACTGGTACAATTTCAGCTTTCTTCAAATTCCAAGTCCTCTTGACCTCATTTTTCAGCTCCTGGTATTTGAGCATTTTCTTGGTTTCTGAAGCATTTATTCCAAAGTCATTGGAAACTGAAACCTCAATTAACAATGCCGTCTTTTCCTTTTTGTGTTTGAGCACTATGTCCAGATGCAATACTTTGTTTGTAATGTCCCACTTAATGGGATCATCTTGTCATGCGTGAGCACTATATGCTCATTTTTAAATGTTTACAGATGTGCCAGTGGATTACTCTGCAGACACTGTCATGTCTTTCTGTGTACAACTGTTCTGATATGCGTTTTCTTTACATCCCAGAAGAAGGTGACTGGTACTGTTTCCACCTAACAAAACCTGTATTTGTCCGATACGCTGAATCTCGCAATTTTGTTAAAGCCATTAGTGTAGGGTCCTTGCTCTTGTGCATTTATGATGACTCGTTCTCCATCCCAATTAATTTGACCTCTTTGTAGCTATTCCAATGAGCCTTCCTTGTCGATCCATGGTCTGCCAAGCTCTTTTTTGAATCTTCCTGCTCTTTTGTCATTCTCCCATTTGTCAGAATATATCTGCTGATATTTCTTTTTGTAGTTTTCCTTTTTCTTCTTTGAGATCATTGCGGCTGTATTTGTTTCTGTTTTGTTTTCCTGTGTAGTATCCTGCACTTGCACCTGTTTTTGGAATTACTCCTATATGGACCTTCATATGCGTTTTCAAATTGCTATTTTGAGGGAATCCTTTATCACATGTTGAGCATATGTAAGGACACTCTCCTGTGTGGATCCTCATATGCGTTTTCAAATTGCTGTTACGAGAGAAAGCTTTATTACATATCGAGCATTTGTAAGGACGCTCTCCTGTATGAATCCTCATATGCAATTTCAAATGACCTTTTCGAGAGAATGCTTTGTCACAGACAGAGCACTTGTGTGGACACTCTCCTGTATGGATCATGGCATGGAGCTTCAAGTTCTGTTTAGAAATAAAATCCTTGTCACAAATAGAGCACTTGTCAGGACGCTCTCCTGTATGGATCCTCATATGCAATTTCAAATGGCCTTTTTGAGAGAAACCTTTGTCACAGACAGAGCACTTATGTGGGCACTCTCCAGTATGGATGATACTATGGATGTCTAAGCTCTGTTTAGAAATAAAATCCTTATCACAAATCGAGCATTTGTAAGAATGACGCTCTCCTGTATGGATCCTCATATGCATTTTCATACAGCTTTTTATCGAGAAAGACTTATCACAGACAGAACACTTGTACGGGCGTTTTCCAGTGTGGATGATCCGATGGCGGTTGAAGCTCTCTTGAGAAATAAAATCCTTATCACAAACAGAGCATTTGTAAGGACGCTCTCCTGTATGGATCCTCATATGCAATTTTAAATGGCCTTTTTGAGAGAAACCTTTGTCACAGACAGAGCACTTGTGTGGGCACTCTCCAGTATGGATGATACTATGGATGTCTAAGCTATGTTTATAAGTAAAATTCTTATTACAAATCGAGCACTTGTAAGAAGGACGCTCTCCTGTATGGATCCTCATGTGCATTTTCAAATTGCTTTTTATCGAGAAAGCTTTATCACAGACAGAGCATATGTGCGGGCGCTCTCTAGTGTGGGTGAGGCGATGGATGTTTAAGCCCTCTTTAGAAATAAAATCCTTTTCACAATTAGAGCATTTGTAAGGACGCTCTCCTGTATGGATCCTCATGTGCTTTTTCAAATCGCACTTTTGAGAGAAACTTTTATCACATACAAAACACTTGTGTGGGCGTTCTCCAGTGTGGGTGATACGATGGCGGTTCAAGCTCTGTTTATAAATAAAATCCTTATCACAAATAGAGCATTTGTAAGGACACTCTCCTGTATGGATCCTCATATGTGTATTCAAATTGCTTTTTGTCAAGAAACCTTTATCACAGACAGAGCACTTGTATTTTAAAGGCAGCGAGTCTTCATCTTGTGATCGTTTCTTCAAAAAAGCCTTCTTCAGTGTCAAACTGTGACTGGGCCTTGTTTGTCCAATATTACCTCGTGATTGTTCTACAGAAACAAAACATGACATTTTATTTTTTTGTCAAAATCAAATTGCAAAATATTTAACACCTTTCCTAAAATTTTACAGAGCATTCAGAAAGTATTCAGACCCCTTCACTTTTTTCACATTTTGTTATGTTGCAGCCTAATGCTGAAATCGTTTAAATTCATTTTTTCCCTCATCAATCTCCACTCAATACCCCATAATGACAAAGAGAAAACAGGATTTTAGAAAGTTTTGCAAATCTATTAAAAAGAAAAAACTGAAATATCACATTGACATAAGTATTCATACCCTTTGCTATGACACTTGAAATTTAGCTCAGGTGCCTCCCATTTCTCTTGATCATCTTTGAGATGTTTCTACACCTTGATTGGAGTCCACCTGTGGTAAATTCAATTGACTGGACATGATTTGGACATGCACACACCTGTCTATATAAGGTCTCACAGCTGACAATGCATATCAGAGCAAAAACCAATCCATGAGGTCGAAGGAACTGCCTGCAGAGCTCAGAGACAGGATTGTGTCGAGGCACAGATCTGGGGAAGCCTACAAAAAAATCTCTTCTGCATTGAAGGTTCCCAAGAGCACAGTGGCCTCCATAATTCTTAAATGGAAGAAGTTTGGAACAACCAGGACTCTTCCTAGAGCTGGCCGCCCGGCCAAACTGAAAAATCGGGGGAGAAGGGCCTTGGTAAATGTGCAGTCACACTATAACGTATAGCAGTAACCTATGCTGACGTATGTGAATTTTCACCAACACGCTGGTGTACGTTGACATAAGTTAGGGGTAGGTTTGGTATAAGTTGTATACGTTAAAAGCACGCTGGTATAAGCTGGCATACGTTGTTGTACGCAGAGGCCGAAATAAATTTTTGTGCATGCACAAAAATTTTGGGCGTATGCCGACGTCCTCTTCATAGGTTAGGCATACGTTATGCATACGCTAGACATACGCTAGACATACGTTAAATATGTTAGAGGTAGGTTACTCATACGTCGAGATACGTTGGCATGAAGGTGTACCATACAGCTAACTTATTGATAACCTATGAGTAACTTACTTCTAACCTATATCTAACCTATATCTGACGTATCTGCAACGCATATTGACGTATTCAGACGTATTAGACGTATGTCTGACGATGGAGTAACTTATTGAACGTGTTTCTACCGTACAACTAGCGTATTATTGGCGTTTTGCCAGCGTTTTGCGGTCACTGTATATATGGGGGCCTGTGAGTAGCTCACCATCACTTCTCCACCCGTCATCAGAGAAGATGGAGGATCCTGAGAGGCTTCGACAAGAATACCAACTAATCGTTCTCCAACATCAGTATGACATCATCGAATTGGCACTTCACCAGATCCGTGCCAATAGGATGAGGAGGAGAAGAGGTCAACGACGGGGGAAGGTCTGGGTCAGACCATGGATCGGGAGGCGACGGCAGTTTGGCCTGTACGACCAGCTTCTGGTGGAACTCCGAAACGAGGACCAAGCATCTTTCAAGAACTTCATGCGGATGTCCCCCGAGATGTTCGACGAGCTGCTAGCCAGAGTGGGTCCCAGGATCACCAAGCAACAAACCTGGTACAGGGAGCCCCTGGAGCCTGGCATGTAGCTTGCCCTGACTTTGCGTCACCTTGCCTCTGGGAGCAAGTATGCCTCAATGAAGTTCGGTTGGAGGGTCCCTCACAACACCCAGTCACTCCTCGTCCGAGAAGTCCGTCAAGCCATCATCGATGAATACATGGACGAGGTGATGATTTGCCCCACCACTCCTGATGGATGGCGTGCCATTGCTGACAAGTTCTATGAAAAGTGGAACTTCCCCCATACATGTGGGGCACTTGATGGAAAGCACGTTGCCTGCCGGTGTCCTCCAAAGACTGGGTCCATGTACTACAACTACAAAGGATTCTACTCCGTTGTTCTGATGGCGCTTGTAGATGCTGACTACAAATTCATCTGGGCAGATGTCGGTGGTACAGGATCAGCATCAGACGCTCAGATTTACAATGACTCTGAGCTGAGGGAATGCGCTTGTTGCGGAACCCAACGTCGGCCTATGGTTCCCCTTTGAGGGGGGATTAGTCCCCTCGTTTGTGACTGACCGACGTGGTCCCTGAAGCTGCACCTCGACCTCCGGAAAGGCCGGTGCACAGCCCCGTTCGTACCGCGGACAGATGTTACTTGATTGCCGAGCGGTGTTTAGCAACCGCAACACGAACTGTTACCAAGACTAACCCGATCCTGAAACGTTGGCCAAAATCGTGCTACAGGTGTCCAATGAGGGAAAAGACAACAACGACGGATGTAGAGGAAAGAAAGGCAAAGGGTAAGAAATACAAATACGATTTATTTACTATTTACACAATTGAAAGCAACCAAGAAGGAGGAATAATAATAAAATAAAAACAGAAGAAGAAGAAGCAGACACAGTGCACCTTAGCTTACCTATGCAGTCTTACTTAACCCAGGACAGAACAAACAAAAGACAGACTCACACGAATGGGGAATGAAGGCAGGAACGATTGGCTGGAAGGAGGGGAAGGTCCAACTGGAACCGGAGCACGGTCGGGCCGGGAGTGAGCAGCCGCCGCCCCCTTCTCGATCGGCACGTTCAGCAGCCGCCGTTCCTTTGCGGCCACGGTCGAAACTGCCGTCGAAGCTCAAAGCTGTGGTGGTTTAAAGCTCATGGGACATCCCTCTCTCCTCTCCTGGATCACGCAGCTTGTCTCAGGTGCGTCGCGTGCTTTTTAAGCGCTCATCCTCTGTGCTCATCTCCGTAGCTCATCTGGACTCATCTCTTGCGCGTCTCTCTGCAGAACTCAGAACTCATCTCCTGTGGGGAGCGTCCCGCTGCGGGTTATATAGGCCCTGCCCTTCAACCTTCGCGAACCAACTCGACGGTTCTCCCCATGCCCTCTCAAAGCCAAACCCCTCGTTCTGGGTTGGTCGGCAAGGGCCGGCTCACTCCTCCCCTCTATGACGAGGTGGAGACACGCCTTTCTTCTCCGAGCCGACCGTGTGCTCAATGGAGGCAAATGCAGTTGGCAATGGATGCTTTAGGAATGGGAATGAAAGGGAATCTACTCTATTTGAATTCGGTGCAATGGAGTGTTAAATTAATGGAAGACAAGGCCTTAACCTACATAGAATAAGGAGATAACTACTAACAAGGAGGAAATCTATGATTGGCTAACGTGATTGTATATGACCTAACTAAGGGACGCCCTTTGACCTTTATACACAACAACTGGAGGAAGGAGGGTGATATTTTTACAACAATAAAAAAACACAATTCTCATTTCCACAACACTGCACCCTCCTCCTCTTAGGCACGTCCCAGGCCTATTACTTTTACTTTTAGTGTGGCACGTAGGTGTAGTTCCCTCTACATTTAATCTGACCCTGAGTGTGACAGTTTTTAAAACACAAATAACTATGTCCCGCTGCTCCATTGCACCCTGCCTAACAGACTCACGCCCACAACTAACCGAATTGCGGAATTGTCTTCAAACTAAAACACTTACGGTGGGGGCGCATTATTTGCAACGATGCTATTTTATTTACAAAACGCAACCCAGGACCTGTGATTGTTCTTTTGGGGGGGAGACAGTCTGCCCTGCATCGACGCACCAGAAAGCACCAAAAGCGCACCAAAACACCATCAAGCACCACAAAGCACCCTTTGGTGCACAGTCATCATAGTTCAATAAAAAAACCCAACAAACCCTGGTGCTGGTCTTCCTCTTCGGCTCCCTCTGCTGGCTATGGTTCTTCCAGATGTTATCAACTTCTTTGCTGGCGGCCTATTTGGACATAAAATGAAATGCACCAAACGTGTCCGTTTCTTTTTATTTATGGCCCACAGGGCCGACTATGTGTGGTTCACCTGTATGGCATAGGTGCCCTGTGACCAAGGTCTGCCAGCAAGATCTCGGGCCATCATGGCCGGTTCCAGCAGAGGGGCCATGCCCCAACCCATGGGGTCCATAAGTGGTGCTCAGCCACAGACATGTGGTCCATAAGGTGGTGCATCGATGCAGACAGCTGGTTCCGGGAGTTTCGGGCGCACAATGGCGGACTCCCGCACGCTCCCCTCGGCGCCCAGTGGCGCACAGTCCTCGTGTGGGAGACAAGGGGGGGGGGAAAGACAGGTGAGCGAGGGGTAAGGTCACAAGGGTACACATCAATAAGGCAATGCAAAACAAGGTGCGTACGGAGAGTGAAGTGAGAAAGCTCGTCCCTACCATACGCCCCCCCACATGTGACCTACACTACCCTTGCCCTTACCCCTTATGTACAAAAATCTACACATTTACAAATTCGTCACTAATGTCTCGTCTTCCCCATATCTCCCCTATACCAAATTCGTCTTCACTCCCACTAATCCAAAATTTGCCATGACCAATTTATCATCAATCCTCATAAGGAGGGAGAGATGGAACACAAAGCACAATGTCACACCCACGTCATGATGCGTCTCACATTCCAAACATTTGCACAATAAAATAACAAAAACATGGCATGGTGTGGAGTCCTGTCACCTCAGGTGAGTGGATGCAGATGGTGCGAGGAGATCTCCATCCTAACTACCTTCGAAATGACTTTAATACACTTTACACTACCCGGGGTCTTTCCCTGCCAATCCATTGGCCAACTTGCACTATGGGTTCTAAAAACCAATTCCCATTGACCAAGCGGTGGTGCTTCTCAATTTGGGGTCTCACTCCCCCGATTCATCTCCCGGTGCCCTTGCACAATTTCCGGGCTGAGTCGTGTAGCTCTCCCAGCAGGTCTACCCACCTGCGCACACCTCCACCACTGTAGTTGCCACCCGAGCTTACCTAGCTCCTCACCCTAACCTATCTAACTGGGGAAGGCCCTCTGGCGCTCTCCCCACTCGGTGCCCTCTGGCACTGGGCTACCCGGGTCCGTCCTCTGGATCCTCAGGCCCCATCCACAACTCTACCGGCTCCCAGAGCCCACCTGCGGCCTCACCTGGCCGACATCCTCACAGTGGCGGAGTGTCCATTCAACTACACACACTAACAGGCTACACGCCCAGCCATTTCCACGTCACTAATGCACCCATCCAAACATCATTCTTCCACTATGCACCACAGATGCCAATATCCAACCACAATTTACCTATACCCTCTACCTAACACTTACACTACCCTCCCCGGGTATTCGTGATGGGGTCCATCCTCCCCACACACACCTTCGCACCATCCACTCCACTGTTTCCAACATACTCACTCCACGACCATCCATTCCATACTCCATATATTCCACACAACCATTCTCCATACACCTGCAGTTGCACACCTGTGCAATCTCACCTGGTGCCACCTGCACCCTCCTTCCTTCCTGGACCATTTGGTCAACACAACACACATCACCAGTTACTCACTCATACACTGTTCCATACACCTGTTCAGTTGCACACCTGTGCAATCGCAATTGTTCTTCACTCACTGCTCCATACACTTCCACGCTCAATACACTTTCGATTCTCAAACACACGGCATCATCTTATCTAACTACTCCCCTCTGGAACTTGCGCTTCCCAGTCGCCCCTTTAAACTATTGTGCTCCCTCGTCATTATAATCCAAACTAATCTACCTGCGTCCCCACTACAGGTATCATTGTCACTACCTAACCTTACCGTTACCTATGGTCATCTTCTCTAGATCCCTACACACGATATCCTAACCCTCCCCGGGCTAGTTTTCACTGCCATAAACCCCATAACTAGTGCTCCTTTTCCCCCGCTGTGAGGGATGGCAGAGGTGCCACTCCTCCACATCGGGCATCTCTCACTATGAATTTTGCTCACCAAATTCCAGCCAATCAAAAATTTGCCAACACTCTACCAATCATCTGCCAAAACTTTGCCAATCATCAAATTTTGCATTTTTATTTCGGGTCCAAAACACTATCATCATCACACGTCTACTCACTTGAGCCTCTCGGTGCGCCAATTCATCTCTAAAGCTTGGCTTCGCAAAGCCGAGCAATGAATGCGGGTTGTTTGGTGCCGGCGGTTAGATCCGTCCGGCATTCAGTGCAGGGAAGGGGGCTTACCCGGACCGAGATCCCACGCACCATCTCGGCACGGAGCCGTCCAATGGCCCGATCTCGCCCTGCCGGAACGCCTCAACAAAAAGGGGTCGCCATGACGACCCTTCTTACCGGGCCGCCCGTTCCGCCTGGCAGAGCACGGACGCGGCCGTTCAGAGCGCGGCCCGGCGTGGATCGCGTACGGCGGTTCTTTCGAAACCGCCGCGGCTACGATCCCCGCTGGTCCCCGCGGCACACGAAGCTGCCCGGCACGCACCGAGGGCCCGCTTCGGCTATAAGTCGATCTAACCGCTATCCCGTTTAGCGTCGATGCTCCACTTGCATGCTTACACCCCGCAGCCCGTTCCTTGCTCATACATCCAGCCGTTCCCATGCTATTTGTCATTGCACTTTCTCTTACACACCCAGGTGCACTCATTCCGCACAGACTTGGTCACACACCTGACCACCGCACACCTTTGCACACACTCGTCGTTCGCACACCTCACCATCACCCTTCTTCACGCCCCCTCCTCGGTCACCTCCTCTGTGACAACCACGGGTGTGCACTCACTTGCACACCCAATCACGTGCCTCACTACCAATTCCAGTGTGCATTCCCATACGCGCTCTACCATTCCAGGTGTGCATCCTTCCATTCCAGGTGTACATCCTCTCTCACCTGCCACAACCAACTCACGCTCCGTGTCACTCTTACTACTCTCACCACCACACTCGGTCGCGCATTCACCCTCACTCTTGACAGCGCACTCTGTACCCATACACTCCTCTGTTACACACCTTTCTCGCGCATCCTCTTGCGCACACTCTCCCATTACACCCTCCGTAACACTCACCACAGGTGTGCACTCTCTCGTTACATCCTCTGTAACACTCCCCACTACGCGCTTACATGTGCCCCCTCGCACACGCGCTACGACCAACTCACTCTCGACAGCACACTCACTCCTCGGCGCGCACTTTTTCCTCACACACCCCATAGTCGGACATTCTCGCACACCTCTTCCTTCACACTCTGCACCTGTCGCACACTTTACCAGCGACCTCTCACGAACACCCGGGTCCAAACCAACCCCCATGCCGACTGAAGCTCCCCTCACTCCATATACATTGCCGCGTATATCGCCACTCACCTCGGCACCTCGTCTCCGCACCTCCTTCGCCACCTGCAAACTCTTTATCTGGTTAGCGAGCACACCATCACGATTTGAGCACCGACCTTGCACATATTCCATCACTTCCTCCTTTATCTCCCTCTTAGTTTCCCTCCGTCTCTTCTTAATTTCACTCACCCCTCTTCCACTTCCTCTAACTTTTGCTTCACCTCTTTTATTTCCCGGTGCGTCTCCTCAATTTCGTCCTCTAATGCCACCTTGACCGTTTCTATGTGCGTCCTCACCTCCTGGTCCTTCGTCTCCATTGCCTCTGTCACCTCGTCCAACCTCGTTGTCAGTCCCTCACGTACCATCTGACATTCCCTCTTCGTCGCTATTAAGTCATTTTTGATTTCGTTTTGTGTCGCCTTTAACCCCTCGATCACAGCCGTATTCTTTTGTACCTGATCCTTCAGCTCCCTTTGTCCCACTGTCAGCTGTTCCACCCCCTGTGTCAGGTCCTCTATGCCCCCTTGTAACTTTGCCGTACTATTTCTCACCTCTTTCTCCATACGCTTCTCACCTCGCTTTACCTCCTCGCGTACCCCCGAGACCTCCTCGCTTACACCTCGTCTTATTTCCTCCCCCATCTCCTCCATTTCTTTAGTAGATGCCGCCCTCATCTGTCCCAATTCATCCCTCTGAGCATCCAGTTTACCTTCCAACCCGATCTTCACCTCCTCTATCAGGTTCCCCATCCATTTGATTTCCTGGGCGGATTGCTCCCCTATTGCCCGCAATTTGTCTTCCATCCTATCTTCTAGCCCCGTTAACCCATTCTTCACCTCTTTTATCCCGTTGTCTAACCCTTCAAATTTATTGTCCAACCCCTTAAAATTATTGTCTAACCCCTCAAATTTCTTGTCTAAACCCTCAAATTTATTGTCTAAACCCTCAAGTTTATTTCCCAACTGTTCGCTGGTACCCCTCGCTTCGTCCCTCATTGCCCCCATTTGGCCCCCCATTGCTCCCATTTGGCCCCCCATATCATTTCTCAATTCCCCGATTTTGGCTTCTAGCCCCATATTCCCCATTAGTATGGCTGCATTAATCTGCGCCATGAGGTCCCGCACATCAATTCCCCCTATTTGCGCAGCGGCTACCCCGCGCTCGTGCGAGCCGCCACTTTGTGCGTCTGATACCACGTGCGCGAGGGCGCCATTTTGTGCACCTGACACCTCCTCAACCACATCATCATTTCTCTCCTCCATTTCTTCCCTCTGGTCCTGGGTTACCCCTAACCCCTCTTCTAGTTCCCCCACCGGCATCCGATCATCTTGACCATACATGGCACGATTTTCAAATTTAGAATTTTATAACCAAATTTCGGCCCACTCGTAATTTGAGCAGGCTAAGCGCTTCAGGTCCGTATCTCGCTCCCGACACCAATTGTTGCGGAACCCAACGTCGGCCTATGGTTCCCCTTTGAGGGGGGATTAGTCCCCTCGTTTGTGACTGACCGACGTGGTCCCTGAAGCTGCACTGCGACCTCCGGAAAGGCCGGTGCACAGCCCCGTTCGTACCGCGGACAGATGTTACTTGATTGCCGAGCGGTGTTTAGCAACCGCAGAACGAACTGTTAACAAGACTAACCCGATCCTGAACGTTGGCCAAAATCGTGCCACAGGTGTCCAATGAGGGAAAAGACAACAACGATGGATGTAGAGGAAAGAAAGGCAAAGGGTAAGAAATACAAATATGATTTATTTACTATTTACACAATTGAAAGCAACCAAGGAGGAGGAAGAATAATAAAATAAAAACAGAAGTAGAAGAAGCAGACACAGTGCACCTTAGCTTACCTATGCAGTCTTACTTAACCCAGGACAGAACAAACAAAAGACAGACTCACACGAATGGGGAATGAAGGCAGGAACGATTGGCTGGAAGGAGGGGAAGGTCCAACTGGAACCGGAGCACGGTCGGGCCGGGAGTGAGCAGCCGCCGCCCCCTTCTCGATCGGCACGTTCAGCAGCCGCCGTTCCTTCGCGGCCACGGTCGAAACTGCCATCAAAGCTCAAGGCTGTGGTGGTTTAAAGCTCATGGGACATCCCTCTCTCCTCTCCTGGATCACGCAGCTCGTCTCAGGTGCGTCGCGTGCTTTTTAAGCGCTCATCCTCTGTGCTCATCTCCGTAGCTCATCTGGACTCATCTGGACTCATCTCTTGCGCGTCTCTCTGCAGAACTCAGAACTCATCTCCTGTGGGGAGCGTCCCGCTGCTGGTTATATAGGCCCCGCCCTTCAACCTTCGCGAACCTACTCGACGGTTCTCCCCACGCCCTCTCAAAGCCAAACCCCTTGTTCTGGGTTGGTCGGCAAGGGCCGGCTCACTCCTCCCCTCTATGACGAGGTGGAGACACGCCTTTCTTCTCCGAGCCGACCGCGTGCTCAATGGAGGCAAATGCAGTTGGCAATGGATGCTTTAGGAATGGGAATGAAAGGGAATCTACTCTATTTGAATTCGGTGCAATGGAGTGTTAAATTAATGGAAGACAAGGCCTTAACCTACATAAAATAAGGAGATAACTACTAACAAGGAGGAAATCTATGATTGGCTAACGTGATTGTATATGACCTAACTAAGGGACGCCCTTTGACCTTTATACACAACAACTGGAGGAAGGAGGGTGATATTTTTACAACAATAAAAAAACACAATTCTCATTTCCACAACACGCTGAAGATGGTACCATAGGTTTCCCTGACCCCGATCCTCTTCCCAACGACTACCAGGATGTGCCCTACTTCTTCTTCGGCGACGATGCCTTCGCCCTACGACCGACCATGATGAAGCCGTACAGCCTCCGGGCTCTGACGAATGATGAACGCTTCTTCAACTACAGGCTTTCCCGAGCCAGGAGGGTCGTAGAAACTTCCTTCGGCATCCTGGCAAACCGATTCCAGGTTCTGCTGAGTACCATGCAGCATCACCCCTCCACCGTCAAGGTCATCGTCAAAGCATGCATGGTCCTGCACAACCTGATGAGGACCCGGTACCCAGGACTCCAGAACCAGCAGCTCGACCGTGCAGGGAATTAAAAAAAAAAAAAAAACCACCTTTAGAGGCCATTTTTCCCCGCAAAGCGGGGGTTGGCCTTTTTCGGGAACCGTGGTTGTTGTTGTTTTTCGGTCCCCTATTTGAAGCAATGTTTTACGGCCGGATGCCCTTCCTGACGCCAACCCTTTTTGCCGCCTTTAACGACAAACAGGGAATTACCAGTGAACTGGTACTCAATTAGCCGACCTCGGAAGGATGACAGGCTGAGTCAACCCCCCTGGCGTTAATTCAGCGATCGACCGGGATTCGAACCCAGGATCCTTGGATCCTAAGCCGGCACCCTAGCCGCTAGCCCAACACCAGGGATTATGAACATATGATACCATACGATACCATATGCCCAACACCATATGATTATGCAGAGAATATGAACCGCAATTTCATCCCAGGAGCATGGAGACAGGGCCGTAACTTGAAAGACACCCACACAGTCTCTGGCAGCAACACCTCCTCCAAGAAAGGAAAGAAACAGAGGAATCTCCTCAAGAACTGGGCCAACTCCCCAGCCGGTGCAGTTCCATGGCAAGACAGGATGATCTAGATTACCTCGTTGATTTTAATATGTGATAAATATGTGATAGATATGTTAAAATAGGAACATTTCACTGGTCATGTTGACCACCCACATGTTTGCATTGCCTAAATATTATGACATTTCATATGTCTATTGTCATAAATAAAATATCAATTTGTCTTTTTAAAATGAACTTGAAGCGTGGTGCAATGCGCGCTTGCTTGCACAACAAGAAGGAAGCGGACAACGCGGTGAGTTTAAGAGTCTTTATTAAAAGAGCTCACTGTAGCACTGGCGCGCTCCGGGCTGCGCGCCCGGTGTATATCCTGAGGCCACGCCTACCCCTTGGGCGTGGCCGCTGCCCACTTGGTGCGCGGAATGATGTCACCACGCCAGTGGGCTTTCGTGTCTGCCACAAACTCTTGTTTTGTTTCATTTATGATAAAAATGAAATACATCAATTTATAAGTAATAAAATAAGTACATATG
This sequence comes from Myxine glutinosa, assembly GCF_964187855.1. Taxonomy (NCBI): domain Eukaryota; kingdom Metazoa; phylum Chordata; class Myxini; order Myxiniformes; family Myxinidae; genus Myxine; species Myxine glutinosa. The sequence goes on from NC_136266.1 coordinate 147,263,536, forward strand.
GAGACATTGGGTAAAGTGTAGAGTGTAAAGTGTAGTGTAGAGTGTAGTAATGGGCAAAATTAATTACAAATATAAAATTATGATAAGACACCAAATTTAAGTTTGAAAATCTTTTATTAAACTTTTATTGAAATGATCAACTGATCAATAATAATGGCACATGATAATAATGGTACAACATATAAAACACAGTCACTGCTCATCTCTAGGATGGCACAACAGTCAGTACAGTCACTGATGGTTCTTTGCTGGTGGTGGTGGTGTATTCATATCCACATCCTGGTTTCCCATCTCCATCCCAGGAGACAGGTTCATTAGTCCACTCAATCCTGACATGTTTGAAAGGCTGGAAATGTTCGAAAGGCTGCTGTCAAAGGTGGTTGGACTCTGGTTGAGTGCCTGGGCAGCCGATCCCAAAGCCGCAGACACCGAGGTGGGGGTGCGCTGTTGCTGCTGTTGCTGTTGTTGCTGCTGCTGCTGTTGTTGCTGCTGCTGGGTTAACACAGGTAGAGGAGGAGGCATCATCTGCAGAGCAAGACGCTGCTGATACTGCATTGGTTGCTACATGTACTTCTCCATGTATTCCTGTGTCTGTGAACCCCACACTGAAGCAGGTGGCGCCTTGTGTCTCCACATGTGGGGAGGTGGTTGGTACATCTCGGATGGTGATGAGACATACGAGGATGGTGCCGAACTAGGACGTAGTTGAGGCATGGCGGGGCCTCCCATGGAACTTGGGATGTCATCATCACTGTCCTCCTCCATCAACTGCGACAGCATCTTGTTGATAGCTGATCTCGTCTTCCTGAACTTGGGCTTGGACATGCTGATCAAGCTGTCACGGACGTAGGTGGCGAAGGCGGTCCGCTCGGTGATGGGCTGCTGGTGTGCATGGCTGAGGCCTTTGAGGATCTCGCCGGACTCCTGCACTCTCTTCTGGAGGGATTCCAGGAGAGCGCAGTCGTCGTCGTGAGCCCGCTTGCGCCGTGAGGATGAGGGGAGGGTAGGGATGATGTCAGCCTCCTTGAGACCAACTTGCTGCTCGGCGCAGGCAGCCTCAGCAGCATCTAGGTCTCCCTCATGCGCATCAATAGTGGCCTTCAGCTGCAAAGACAAATAATAAAAATCATAAGTAAAATGAATGCAAAAATGAATGCAAATTGAATCGTCATTAAAACAATGAGGTCCAGAAAAAGTAAAATATTTGTATACTTACACTATTGCAGGGCTCAGGACGGTGTCGGATGACGGTTTTCAGGAATCCGAACTTTGCCATGATCCACTCCTCCCTCTCAGTGAGCTCAGGAGCACCATCCCCACTCTTCTTCTTGTCAAGGCGTGTGTGGTTGTCTCTGAGTGACTTAAACCATCCCCTGAGGAGTTCTGAAGTCTTGCCCATCCGCTGTGCCTGGTCCTCCCATATCTTGCCCTTCTTGTCAGTCCTCCTGTAGTCCGTCATCTTCATGTTCCAGAGGACAGGATTGTCTTGGAGGAACTCAAGCATGAGCTCCTCATCTTGCACTGACAGGGAGCAAGCAGTCTTCTTGGCCCTCCTCTTCTTCTTGGTCTTGTCATCAGACTGGCGGGAGGAGGTGGAGGCAACTGATGCAGCATCCGAGTCAACAGAAGAGGCACGGGAGGCACGGGAACCATCACCGGAATGAGGGGATGGAGAGCGTGGTGACTGCGAGCAGCCGGCTTGGGGCACAGCAGGGAGATCATGAGCAGGTGGATCGGCGGCTTTGGACGAAGATGGTGAGGATGATGGTGTAGATGTGTTCTTCTTGCCTCTACCTCGGCCCCTGGCAGACGTCTCGGTTGCTGTCTTCTTCGTTTTCTTGGGTGCCATGTTGATGTTGATAGCTCGCGGTACTGTAGAGATCGGCACCATATTTATGCAGAACGTCACGTGATCGTCGGCAACACGCCGAGCGCGCTGCGCATAGGTTTCTCATAAGTTACTCATACGTTGGGCATAAGTCGAGAACGCTGGACATACGCTGGCCATACGCTGTGATACGCTGTCATAAGTTATATATAAGTTAGTGATAGGTTACTAATAGGTTAGACATACGCTATGTATATGTTCAATACGTTATGCATACGCCCAATTTATTCATGCTGTAGAATTTTCGATGCTTTTTTGGGCGTATGCCGACGTGTTGACATTATTTTATGATTTTTCATACGCTAGATATAAGTTTCTCTAAAACGTCATAGTGTGACTGCACCTTAATAGAGGTGACCAAGAACCCAATGGTCACTCTGGCTGAGCTCCAGAGATCCTGTGTGGAGATGGGAGAAACTTCCAGAAAGACAACCATCACTGCAATACTCCACCAATCTGGGCTTTATGGCAGAGTGGCCAGACGGAAGCCTCTCCTCGGTGTAAAGACACATGAAAGCCCGCTTGGAGTTTGCAAAAATGCACCGAAAGGACTCTCAGACTGAGAAACAAGATTCTGTGGTCTGATGAAACCAAGATTGAACTGTTTGGCTTCTGTCTGGCCACTCTGCCATAAAGCCCAGATTGGTGGAGTATTGCAGTGATGGTTGTCCTTCTGGAAGTTTCTCCCATCTCCACACAGGATCTCTGGAGCACAGCCAGTGACCATCGGGTTATTGGTCACCTCTCTTACCAAGGCCCTTCTCCCCTGATTGCTCAGTTTGGCCGGGCGGCCAGCTCTAGGAGGAGTCCTGGTTGTTCCAAACTTCTTCCATTTAAGAATTATGGAGGCCACTGTGCTCTTGGGAACCTTCAATGCAGAATAAATTTTTTTGTAGGCTTCCCCAGATCTGTGCCTCGACACAATCCTGTCTCTGAGCTCTGCAGGCAGTTCCTTCGACCTCATGGCTTGGTTTTTGCTCTGATATGCATCGTCAGCTGTGGGACCTTATATAGACAGGTGTGTGCATGTCCAAATCATGTCCAATCAATTGAATTTACCACAGGTGGACTCCAATCAAGGTGTAGAAACATCTCAAAGATGATCAAGAGAAATGGGAGGCCCCTGAGCTAAATTTAAAGTGTCATAGCAAAGGGTATGAATACTTATGTCAATGTGATATTTCAGGTTTTTCTTTTTAATAAATTTGCAAAACTTTCTAAAATCCTGTTTTCTCTTTGTCATTATGGGGTATTGAGTGGAGATTGATGAGGGAAAAAATGAATTTAAACGATTTCAGCATAAGGCTGCAACATAACAAAATGTGAAAAAAGTGAAGGGGTCTGAATACTTTCTGAATGCACTGTACATAGCCTCAACACAAAAGATTGCATGTTAAATTTTTACGTTTCCACTCACCATTTGCAGAACAGGAAGCACTTCCGTTTGTCATGTGAATGTCATCTTCTGCAATCATCTTCTGCAATGGAAGAAGACTATCATATCCTTCCTTTGCAGAAGCACATTTTGAATCTTCTGTGGCAGATGAATCGTTGTTGTGTTGTCTGCCTTCAACATTTACAGGATAGACATCACCTGTGAACAAATCAGCGTCAGTCGTTTGCAGGGAAATGAGACTGAGAATGCTGCAAAAGAGAAATCAAGTCGATCGGATATTCATTCAGTCGTGAAAAGGTACGAGTTGACTACAACACAATGATCACAGGAGTATAATGAATTTGGTGCGTGTCAGTACTGTAACCTCCTCCCAACACTTGCATCAAATTAACACATTTTAACTGGAGAGTTCATAGAGCACATAACTCCTCACAGTAGTCAGGTATACAGGGGGCTGCAAAAGTAGGTATACAGTAATGAAAAACAAAACGTGCGCACAAAACGTATTTTATTGATTATACAAGCATATCAATAATAAACATATCAATAATAAACATATTAATCCCTCAAATGTTCAAACTGTTTGCCCCGGGCATTCACACACTCCACTAGTCGAGTGTGGACACCCATGCACACTCTGGCACAAAGGTCTTTATCAGCATCAATTTCCTGGCAAGCCTCCCGTATGAACTGAATCATGGCATCAACAGAACGTGGCTTGCGTGCGAAAACCCTGTCTTTTACACATCCCCAGAAAAAGAAGTCCATCGGGGTGAGATCCGGCGAACGTGGTGGTCAGTCAACGGCTCCCCGACGTCCAATCCACCTGTTGGGAAATTCTTTGTCAAGTAGCGCACGCACTACTTTACGCACGTTAAATTTCCACTTCACCTGCAAATAATAGATGTATTATAGAAAAAATTACGAAAATAAAAATATTAAAAATGGTAATAATGATTTTAATGAATTAAATGAATTCTAGTATTAAATGAATCCTAGCATCACTATTATAATACTGGTAATACTGGTATAATCCTTACTGTATACCTACTTTTGCAGCCCCCTGTATACTTAAATTTAAATATAATAATTAATTTGAAGATCGTTAAAAAAAAAAATTCAGTTTAAATAAAATAAAGATTGTAAAAGTCATAAAAATAAATTAATTCCAGAATTTACTGCCTTGGAACACGAATGTGTTATTACAAAAACAAAAATTACATTTAATTATTAGACAAAGAATTAAACCACTCTATCTCACAAGTTACATTCGTTATTTGTGCCTGTTGTTTGTGTCCTTTATGATGTCCTTAAACACAGCAAGTTTGCTGTTTGTAACGATTTTCAATTTTGTTTGACAATCACACAGGCAGACAAAGTAAAAATATTACCTCACTCCTTTGCGCATGTGTGATCGGGATGAATTCAGACGCAAGGTACTGTTACACTTCAGGTTTGTTTTCTGGTTCATGTTCAAATTTGTGTTCAAAATATAACATGCAATTTAAATAGGTTTTTCCTCAATCATAAACTGACGTTTGTAGCCAGACAGATGGACGGACATGAACCAATTGCTTAACCTCACTTTTTGCTTTGATGCATGGGGTAATTAGTCAGCTACCTCCAAGCACACTGTGGGAATCCAAAGGTCTTTCATGTCTGAGACGCAGGCAATGCCAATATGATTGACTATGTGTTGCAAGTTGCAGCCACCATTGCTGACGCCATAATTAAACTCGGATTTTTTTTCGTAACTTTCATCCTTTCTGAAAGTACCACAAATACCACTATATTGAGAAGTTATTATGAAACAAACATTTCCAAAGTTTTTGTTTAGCACATTCAGTGGTCTAAAAACAATTCCCTGAATAATTTACAAAACAGAGCTAAGGGGAATGAAGAAGTGGGCCAAGGAAGGACTTTCCATGATGGAGGGATGCCCAGTCGGTGTTGGGCTTTGGAGTTGGAGGCCAACTTTAAAATGTGGCTTTCCCAAGAGAGATCATGGCTGAGAATGAGGCACGAGTTTGAATGACTAAGCCTCTGAGATGGTTGTTGAAAAATTAGAAGTGAGGGTTTGCACAATGGTCCTTTCAGAGAGAAAGAATGAGTGTGTGGGATGTATCAGGTTTGAAAGACGGGCTCCAAGTGTTTCACCAGTTTGTGATTTCATCAAGGTCTGGGGAGAGGGAAGAGGCTGCTGCCTGTCTCAGTCGGATGAGGTATGAGGGATGTCACATCAGACAGTGGAGTCATCAGCAAAGAGATAAAGATGTTTTTTCAGAATATCATTGAGATCATTGATGAAGATTAGGAATAGGATGGGGCCCGAGAACACTGCATTGGGGTATTCCAGCCTTGACAGGGAGAAGATAAGAAAGGGTTCTTATCTGTTGAGAGCCACACATCAGCTACGAGAGTGGAGGAAGTCATTAATCCAAGAGGGGAGTTGGCCTTGGATTCCTTGGTTGACAGTTTGGAGAGCAAGGCGGGATGCCAGACTGTATTGAAAGCTCGAGATATTTCCAGAGAGATGGCCCGGATCTCAAGACTGACATTGAAGGCCTCCATCCATTGTTGGGAGAGTAAAAGCATCATGTCTAAGGGAGAATGACCAGGTCTGAATCTGAATTAATGATCTGAGATGAGGTTGTTGGAGAAAAGGAATGATTTCATGTCAACTGCGATGATGTATTCCATGACCTTGCTGATGTTAGGTAATAAGGTAATTGGTTTGTGGTTAAGGGGATCTGTTTTTGCACCTTTTATGTAATGCTGTGATGTCGGCTGATTTCCAAGCAGATGGAAGATGACCTAGCATAAGTGACAGAGTGAAAAGGGCAGAGAGAGAGGAAGTACAAGAGCAGCAGATCAGAGTTTTTTAGGACATGTGAGCTAATGCCGTCTATTTCAGTTGCAGAGTCAGAGTCGAGGTTTGCCAGAAACTTTTCCACCTTCTCAGGTACAAAAGACAGAATTCAGGAGCAGTTGGGTATGACTAGGAAGGGTGGGTAGAGACCGACGTGAGAAGGCGCCACCAGTTTTTAGAGGAGAGAGAAAAGTTTGAAAGCTCATTATTGAGATTGGACAGATGTCGTTTTCTGGCTCTCCTGAGAGTAGACACACACTTGTTGCGGGCTTTGTGGAATGATCCGAGGTTGCCTTTGGTTGGATTTGCCTTCCAGGAGGAGAATGCAAGTTGTTTTAAAGCAACTGCCTCACCACAGGATTCAGAGTACCAAGAGTGAGAGGATGGGTAAGATAACTGAAGACGATTAATCTATGCATACAAGAGAGCAGGTTTCTGTGGAAAAATTGCCAGGCTGAAGTAATATCAAAGGTGGCAGATATAGGAGACCAGTCCTAAAGTGTGACGGCTTCTTATAGTCCCTACCAAGTCCCTCCCTGCTTGTAGTCCCGATGAAATAACTTTCCATAAAGTTTTTGTTCAACACATACAGTGATCCAAAAATAATGCCCTGAATAATTTATAAAACAGAGGTAAGGGAAATGAAGAGGTGGGTTGCATCATACTTCAATGGCCAATGCGACTTGGCAGACCAGCCAGGTCAGGTCAGATGGGAGCATGTGCTAGAGCAGCACGTTGCCACATCCACTTTCCGCTGGTACTCCAGCTGTGTCTCCATGTGGCCATGCTCCAGGCAGCTCAATGCCCGGCCCATCCCCATCCTCTTGAGATACCGATCAACCAACTGTAACCACAAGGAATGTTGTTGGCCTCCTCCACCCATGTGGCTCCCTCACTGAGAGAATCTGGTGAGCAGGATCAGCATCAGAAAAATAAGCCATACATTTGATGCATCTGACTGTGAGCATCAGCTGTAGCTGTGTGAACTGACCATACAGGTAACACATGTCATCTATGGCTCTCTCAGCGAATGCTCATTAAACAAGGTCCAACCAGCAATAGTCAATGAATCTCTGAAGAGATCTGGTACCAAAGGAGTTAAGTCACTGTATCAGATAGCTTGTCAGAGCCCAAATCTCACATCCCTAGAGCAAGATTTTAAGACGCAAAAAGGACTTGAAGACTGGGACTTTCATCATCCTGCATAGGTACTGACAGCGCCACACCACATGGTCCAGTGAATCCTTGACTCCACAGGCCCAACCAATATGTCTGTCGACTTCCAGCTCACACAACATGTGGAGACATGAATATCACTGCCAAGGGAAGTGAATCTCTGTGTCACCTTAACGTCGTTGTCACAGACAGGTATAGACAAGATAATAGCATCCAAGGTGTCATTGAAAGCCTGGATCTTAGTCTTGACCCTGGAGACCCGTAATTTCAACGGCTCAGACTCCTCATTCAGTGCTCTGAGGGCCCCTGTAAAAGAAAGTGCAGGGTCTGCGCAAAGATGACTGCATCATCTGTGAAATTAAGGTCAGAGATCTTGACATTCCCAAATCACGCACCACACCAGGGAGGGATGTGCAGCTGGACCAGACCAACAAACATTGAACTCCACAATCCTGAGGGGGAGGCAAGCAGGGTTCAAACTCCAGCCACAGAGCCATTCCACCCAAACACAAACACCCTGGAGATAATGTACTGCATCACTCCACCAGGATATGGACACAGGGGACTCAAATCAATACACTTGTTGTCAAAGTACATTTGAATATTCGGAAAAAGACAACATCATGAAGTCAATTACGAATAACACATGAATTTTCTTTATAGCAAACCCCTTCAAAATACCCATCTCAGCCAAGCAATGCAATTTTCACACAAGTCCCACACTTTCTAACCGTGGAAGAAACGGTGCCCCATGACCACCACCCCATCCAAGGGAGAGGGTGCCATCTGGAGTAATGCATCCACTGGGATACCCAGCATACCCCCGATGGGCGTTCACAAAACCATCCAAAAAGGACATCATGCCACCTCCAAGGCATGGCCAAGTTGGGTGGGGGTTATGGGGCACTGACCTGACTGCAGAAAATGTTCAAACAAAGTCCCCTCCCACCCCCAGTGTGGACAATGCCAAATGAGACTCCTCCCTTTCTCAAACCGTCCACAACCATTAATCCCACTTTCCCATTAGATTGTCTGGAGGGAAGTCCCAAGTCTCTGCATGAACCAGACAGGGTAAGTCCCTCACGAGCACACACGAACAATATGTGAACAATCCTTTGTGTCCTCTTTTTTGAAAGTTCAAATATGGCAACCCTGCTTTTGTGGGCCGGCTAGGGCAAGTCTTTTACGAGTGCACATTGGTGGTGCATCGCAGCCATTGTCTGCAGAGACGGGAGGCTACGTTGAATGAATGAAAAGGTCTGGCCAGAGAAATTGGAAATGGTGCATTAAGGAAGGGGGGTGGGGAGAGAAGAAAAGGTTTAACTCGGAAGGGAATGAAGCAGGGCAAGAAGCTCACCTCAGAGGGGAAAGATCTCAACAGGACAGTGTGCTTCTCATCAGTCTCTCGGTTTTGGGATCAGAGGTGCAAGGTGGAGAAGGTGGGGAACTGGGTTTGCCATTGGAAGGGGGTGGGAATGGGTGACGTTGAGGCCACACCCAAAACTGCCTTAATATAATTTTGAATTAAAATTGCCGATATCGTTGTTAGCCATGGTCATAATAAAAAGCAAGTAGCCTGTGCTCAACAGGAGCTATGTGTCAAGTTTGGTGGCAATTTGCCCAGTAGTTTGCGCATGATGGCGTTTCACACACATACAGACACACAGACACAAAATGGCTTTTTTACAGGTGGAGGATGCATGGCCATTAATACAGAGTGAAATTTCTAATTGCTATAAAATAAAAGTAGTTAGATTGGTGCATCATCCTTATAATTCCTGATAAGATCAATACGTGATTTGCATAGATGTGGATGTATTAGAGAAACCATTACGTAGGATGAAATCATGTGACAAAGATAGGAAGTTCACAAGAAAAGAGGGGAAACATTCAAAAAGCAAACATTGGACAATTTCCTTGTCGAAGTAAAAAACGATTGGTCAAAAAATATTTAAATTACACTTACCATTAACGAAAAGTTGCACCGGACGAAATGTCTGACCAGCAAAATTTCTGGCAGTACAGGTGTACAGGCCGCTGTCTTGAAGTTTGCAGTGCAACACCTTCAAGATGGAGTTACCATCAGTATCCTCGTACATCCAGTATCGCCGACCTTCATGCACTTCCAGTCCATTCTTTTTCCAAATAACTTCCGGCCGTGGCTTTCCAGTCACGTAACAGCTGAAACGTGCATGTTTTCCCTCACGTACCTGCGTAGAGTGGAAGTAATCATTTATGAACACACCGGTACCGGACAGCTGCAACCACACAACAATGAGGTGTGACCGCAATGTTTTAGGAATACCTGAAATTCAAGGTATACTGTAATTCCATTACATGAAAGAAGCTAGATGGCCACAACCTGGGACTTATACAAGGATATTTGTACAAGTTTCAGGATGGACAAATCAATGTAGTCTATATAGGATTCAAACCTAGGGTCCCAGCATAATACAAGGCCTACTCTCAGATAATAACAAGACTGATAGTCTAATAATGGCGTGGCCAGGGTTGTTTGAAACTTTTAGTTAAGAGGATAGTATGACCTGGGAGGGGATACCAGTTAGCAAACAATGTTCGTATTAAAAAGTTTTTTACGGTGTAGCCCAGAGGGCAAAGCCATCTAGAACAGTGTTTGTCTGTCCTTATGTTCGTATGTCCCCTCAAACGTACACCAATCAGAGCTGAAAATCTGGTCACATGACGAGGGTGATGTGATGTCATTACGGCGGTACGACGGCTGACCCAACACACCGCCATTTTGATTCCTATGCCGTTCAGGCCGGACATTTCATTGAACCTGTCATGTATCACAATCTGCATGCTATACCTTTACGTTTTTCATTCATGTGAAACACAAACAGATTGTTAAAATGACCATCAAATATCGAAAGCATGGTCTTCCAACGACACAGTACATATAGGCCTTAGACTTCTTGCCTTCATGCCTCAACTGCAGGTCGCTTCAGAAAAATTTGCTGAGGTTTCTTAATACCGTAGTATCGTTTTGTAATCATAATAATAAAGTTAATAATAATGATATAGTAAATATAATCATAACACTGCAATCCCTTTGTTGTTCCTACAAAGCTAGTGGATTGAAGAGGTGTATGGTTGGTTCATTGTTGACTCAAAACATATCAAGAATAAACCAGTGTCTCAATGCAATCTCTTCACTTCCATGGTGACAGACAGCTTAGAGACTCAGAGTACTTCAAAATAATTTAATACTTACATTATTTGCTGGTATCCCCACCCAGGTCATACGATCCTCTTCAACTAAAGTATCAAACAAGCCTGAATACGCCGCTGTTAGACTTTCGGTCTTGTTGACTTCAAACATGGACAGCCAGCTCGTGAATGACTTTGGTAAAAAAATGGCGAATGGCAAACGATGAACCAATAAATTCCACATTCTTGTGCCACCTTCAGTCAAACGTCAGGCATTGACAGCACGTTCTCAATATTTTCATTCCAAACAGCATCATTCATCTCACATTTTTAAAAGTCTTTTAAACTTTTAAACAGTCTCACATCTCAAACAGCATCATTCATCATTCCTATCACAAATTAGTACGATAGTATTAATATATCAAAATATATTGTTAAATCATGATTGTATCGGGATTATCAAACCAGTGAAGTGCCATCATCTGTTCACTTCCAGATTCCGAAGCAAGGTCCGTGTCGATCGCATTTCAAAATTAGAATTGTATTGAGGAATTTCTGAAATCTCCTACCTACCTTACGATACCCGCTGGGTAGGGTGCATCAAACGCCCCATGATTTTCAAAAAGTTGTTGTATTTTAATGTCTATTCCCTCAAATGTTACACTTGTTGGTAGAAGTATGTATGCAAAAAATAGATGAAATCAGAGGTGGTCCTGGGTGGCCACCGGCCACTTTTATATATTTAGGGCCATTTAGGGCCACAGCTAAACTACTTTACAAGATAATGTAAAATTAACTACAAGATAATGTAAAATTAACCATTATACCTATATACAAAAGTAAAGTCCTACTTTTACTAAATGCCTCATATCAAACAGTTAAAACAACCTTACATGTCAATGTAAAATTAACCAAAATCGTTCTTCATATTACAAAGTTGTAGTACAGTGTTGTAGTATTGTACTTTCATTGATTAAAAGTTTGAAAATGTATTAAGCACAACGCCAATGTCACTACTCCAACTTTGCTCGTTTCCGCAAATTTGGCCTCGCTTTGCGGTCACATTCAACCACTTGAAGAAGATTTTGGAAGTGGTCTTCTCTTCTTGCAGTTGAGACAAAATCAGTTGCGAGCTTTACTGCTCTCTCCGCAGGGTCATTCACAACATTAAGCCCATCCACAATGGACTTGGCTGCCTTGAAGTGCTCATTGTTCTGCCAAGTGTCAACATCCTCTGTTAGGAAGGTCATATCTAGGTGAAGAAGGTTTACTGTAAACCACGAGTCCTCGTTCACAAGATCAGCCAGGGTTGTCGCTTCTGTAATTTTTGGAAATGACGGTTTGCCATATCCAGAACCGTAGCGGTGTTTTGGAGTGCTTGGCATTTCATCTGGTTGTATGGCCAGTAACACATCTGCAAGGGCACGACGATCCTTTTGAGGAATTGCATTGCTGAACAGTGCCAAAACAACCAGTTCTGGGGTTAAATACCACAAATGTCTATCAAAGGCTTTCACAGCGCTGACTGAAATGGTTGAGTTGACAGCTTTATAGTTGAGCAGAGTCTTGTAAAAGCACAAATCAAACCATGGGGCATTTGAAGCAGACTGACATATGAGCCACCAATCACAATAAATATAAACAACAAAAACAACAAACTCCTTCAGTTTTTTCTGTTGATGTTGTGTTGTTACAGTTCCTCGAGGTAGTAGAGAAATTTGCTCTTCAAGTAGGCATATTTTGATGGAATAAAGAATCTTTGACATCCACCTTGCTTTATGCATGGCCCCTGGTCTGTGGAGTGTTCCTTGTTTTGTGACATCATCATCGAGGACTACCTGGCAGAGTTGTGCCATTTCCTTGTAGTCTTCCCTACAGTATGAAGCGCTTGTGCGGATTGTGCTTAAAACCTTGTTTTTGCAGGATAAAAGCAGCTGTTGTGCATAGTCATTGTACATGGAAATGTCAATTTTGGTTAAACTTTCATTCTTTGCATGCGATATGCGTTCCCAATTCTTCTGGAATTTTTGGAACAAAGATACTTCTGGAGACTTTGATGCCTCAATTTTGAGAACGTCAAACACATGATCCAGGATTACCTCTCCAACATGATGGCGACATGCACACCACAGAAGAGCACGGTCCAGTTTTGATTGAATGGTAACACAGGCAGCTGTAACGTGTCCAGTGTTTGATGCTGTTGTGTCAAAACATAAGTTGACAACTGATTGTTTGCACTTCCATGAATGTAGATACGTGTAAGTGTGCTCGGCAATGATGTCACCTGATGACCTATCACTTCCAGGAGGATATCTAGCCACCCCCAGTAGCTTTACATCAGTGGCATTCCCAACCAACACTGGCAATCTTTCTTCCTTGACATTCTTGTTTGTGAGCGTTGGTATCTGCTTGCCATCCCAGTGAAGTGTTGCAGCTGTTGGGGCGATCCAATTTTCTTGAATATCTTTGGCGATAGCACTTGTTATTGATCGTCTAGCCTTATCAGCAGTTGAGTACGACTTGGCCACACGACGTGGATCACCTCCTGCCTCTTGAATTACAGCTTTGGTGAGCGCAACCTGTTGAACAGGAGTTATGTTTAGTCGAGTAGCAACAGACACAACTGAATGTCTTTTCAGAATATCATGAGGAATAAAGGCAGATGTACCTGCATATGTTGATCTGTGGTGACTACGCTTCCTTTGAAACTCTGGAATCGCCTCTTCTTCAGTTTCTTCCAAGCTATCTGCAGAGTCACTATCATCAGAGCATACAGAACTAATTGTCATCTCTTGTACACTGGATGATTCATGACGTTCTCGTCTTGAAGCTTCCGCTAAGAGGCGTTTTTCTTTTCTATGATCTTTATCAACTTTCTTCTTGTCAACACCACCAAATGAGGCTACTCTGTCAGATTTCATTGACTCTAAAAATACTCTATCTTCCTCATTCTTAATGTTTGTCATTGCATCTTTTGTCCATACACCAAAGGTCTTATCAAGACGTTCATTCATGGTTTGCAACTTAGCCAAAGTGCTTGGAGATTCTCGGCGAGAAACAGGTATTTGACGCAATTTGTTATTGTCATTAAGAAGGTCAAGTATTAGTTTGCAGCATTGATGGTCTGAAAGCATAGGAATATTTGCTTTAGTGTAGAATTTTTTCAGCTGGATAAGGACGATGCTGGCAGATTTCCATTTCAGTGGCTGAGTTTGTTTGCCTTCACATATTTCTTTCTGGATGTACCACATCACGCATCGAAGAACCTGCCGGCAAGTTGGGAGGCGGACTCCTGTCAATGTACCATCTGCTTCTGTAAAAGCATTGCCAAGACCAAAAATGGCACTTGCTAATCTGGTCTTCTTATCTGCCATCTGAAAGAAAATAAAGGATATTATTAGACTACTAGTATGGGACCCACGATTAGACCTCCGATTTCATTCATGTAAAAATACAAACTAATTATCAAACCATCGTTTTTTGCATAAAATTGTTATATTTGTATTCCTCTCATCAAGACCTTCAATTTGATACCAAACATGACTAGGTTTGGGTGTAAAATAACAAAATCAAACATTTTTACATAGTGCGGCCCCGAAAATGGCCCTAAATATATAAAAGTGGCCGGTGGCCACCCAGGACCACCTCTGATTTCATTTATTGTTTGCATACATACTTCTACCAACAAGTGTAACATTTGAGAGAATAGACATTAAAATCCAAGAACCTAAGGGCGTTTGATGCACCCTACCGCTGGGACCCCAAAACATTCCACAGAAGGTTATTATATTTCCTCTTAGTGAAACATGCAACTGTAACGGTTACTAAAGGCTGTCCTCCTGTCATGTGACCAGATCCTCAGCTCTGATTGGTGTACGTTTGAGGGGATATATGGACAGACAAACGCTGTTCTAGACGGCATTGCCTTACGGGCTTCGAGGTATAAGTAACAAAAACATATCACTTGTTAATTATACAGTAGTAAAGTTTTCCAAGTTTAATTCCCATCTTACAAACTTACATCCTGTGTATTCAATGATGCAATTAATACTTGTTTGTGAAGAGGATGTCTTGAAAATCACGAAAAAAGAAACATGTCGTGCAAAGCAGGATACTTGGGAAATCCCAAAAATAAGTTGTTCGCCTATGTTGACTTCAAAAATAGTTTGTGGTTGAATTCAGTGACCAGATATGCAAATCCTCTTAAAATGTCAAGTTAATTGGATGAGACAACACAACAACAACATGAATTTTAAGGCCATTTACCCTGCTAGAGCGGGGGTTAGCCTTGCGGTCCCCATGACAATCTTCTCCATTTTGCCCTATTTTCTGCATCTCTCCTTGTTAACCCCCTTGCCCGCATTTCTTCTTCCACCATCTTTAGCCAAGTCTTTCTCGGTCTTCCCCGTCCTCTACTTCCTTCTACATTCATTTCCATCACTCTTCTCAATCAGTCACTTTCATCCTTCCTCAACACATGACCAAACCATCTCAACCTGTTCCTCTTCACAGCATCAATCACAGGCTCTATTCCCATCATCTTTCGCAATTCATCATTTGTCTTCCTCGCTCTCAACGATGCTCCGCACATCCACCGAACCATTCACATTTCCACCCTTTCCAGCCTTCGTTGCTGCTCTACGTTCATTACCCATGTCTCGCTCCCATAAATCATAACACTTCTCACACATGCAGCATACACCTTTCCCTTCAGCTTCAACGACACTCCCCTCCTCATCAGCACGCCACTCAGTTCCCGAAACTTCTTCCATGCACATCTCACTCTTGCAACCGTTGCCGAATCTGATCCACCTTCTCCATTCAGCATGTCTCCGAGGTAGCAAAATGTTTTCACACCTTCCAGCTTCATGCCGTCTCCAAGATCCAACTCAACATTTCCTCCATCTGCAGCTCCCTCTGTGCACACCTTACATTTGAATGTAGCTGCCACACTGGTTAATGACCCTCTCAGACCACTACATTTTTGATGAACCCACTCAGCGCACATTGTACATTGAATGGAGTTCACTCCGACACCCTTCCTGCACACAGCACACGGCCACTTCCCAGTTCTTTCCACCTCACCACATGCTTTACCACTTGCCATCACCTTCGTCTTTCCGATATTCACCTTCAGACCTTTTGTCTCCATACATTCCTTCCACTTGTTCATCTTTTCCTTCAGTCCATCCATACTTTCCGCAATCAACACCAGATCATCTGCATACAACAACTCCCAAGGTAAACCCTCCTTTACGTTCTGAGCCAGCACCTCCATCACAGCTACAAATAGTAGTGGACTAGTGCCGACCCCGATGCACTCCCACCTTCACCTCAAACTCACCACTGTTCCCGTCCTTCGTCCTTACAGCTGTGCTGTAATCTTGTAATCTGTGTAATCTGTATCTGTGTGTGTAATCACACATTATGTCATTCTCTTATGTCACATTATGTCACACACATACACATTATGTAATACATTATGTAATATGTATTATGTAATACATACATTATGTAATACACACAGACACATTATGTCAGTAATCATTACACACAGTAATGTGTAATCTGTGCTGTAATGTGTAATCAGCTGTGCTGTAATCAAATAGTAGTCTTTTGTACATTGCCATCACTACTCTGATCAACCATTCCTCCACTCCTAACTTCCTCAATGCCCATGTCAATACTTCGCGTGGAACCCCATCGAATGCTTTCTCCAGAAAGAAATTAATTGTTAAAATAAATTGTAAAATTTATTTATATAAAAATTTTGTATAAAAAAATGTACAATTTTATTTTTTTAAATTGTAAAAATTAAAAAAGAATTAAAGTTAATTGGATGAGAAATTTAGGATTTTAGAAACTTGGCCTATGTTGACCTTTTGGCCTATGTTGACCTCAAAAATAAATGGTGGTTGAATTCAGTGACCTGGTATGCAAATCCTCTTAAAATTTCAAGTTAATCGGATGAAAATTGAGGATTTTAGAAACTTGGCCTATGTTGACCTTTTGGCCTATGTTGACCTTTAAAATAAATGGTGGTTGAATTCAGTGACCAAATATGCAAATCCTTTTCAAATTTCAAGTCAATCGGATGAAAATTGAGGACTTTAGAAATTTGACTAAGATGGTGACCTTTGGCCTATGTTGACCTATTGACCTTTTGACCCCAAAAAACAATCGGCTTCTTGCTTATGACCAACTCTACCATTTGAAGTTTCGTGAAGATCGATTTAAAATTGTGACCTGTAGGCGACTGACAGATTATATAGACAAACAAACAGACAGAATAATGCACAAGACCAACCAATCATTCAATTTGAATCATTTGAATTATTTGAATCAATCGATCAATTTGAATCATTTGAATCAATCAATCAATTTGAATCATTGGAATCATTGGAATCAACCAATCAATTTGAATCACTTGAATCAACCAATCAATTTGAATCATTGGAATCTCCCACGATGAAGCTATCTCTGAGGGCCTTTCACTCAATCACTGCAGGCAGGTAGGTGGTCTTTCTGTCTTCTACCGACTCCTCTCCGGCCTCGCTCCCCCAGCTCTGTCTGTGTTCTGTGCCCCAAGTACTCCTACAGGTCGCACAAGATCTGCCAGCAACCCTCTTCTGGTGAAATTGCCAAAATCAAGACTCGCTGCTCACCTTCACTCTTTCATTCCCCTTTTCTCCCGCCTCTGGAACAAACTCCCTCACTCTCTTCAATCCCACTCCTCCATCCGGGTCTTTAAAACAGCTGTTCACCACTATCTGTTATCTTCCCGCATCGAAAATCTTGATCTTTTCCAACCCCGTTAATCCACTTTTCAACCTTTCTCTTTTTACTCAAATCTGCTTTCACTGAACCTTCAAAAGAAAAAAAGGAGTCCCTCCTCCCATACGAACCCAGTGATTGTATACACCTCCATGTTCATTGGAAACTTGACCAGTCCACTCTGGAAATCATAGAAATAAATAAACAGCTGGGTCAGTGGGTCAATCTCCACCAGATTTTGCAAAAATGCTCGGGGTACCCAGGTTCAGCTCATGGACACAAGAAAAATCACGGCAGTGCTGGGTACCGCCCCCCCCCCCCCCTCCCGCTCCTCCCTCTCCTCCCACCCCTCCCCAGGAATCCCCTCCAGTATATGTATATATATATATATATATATATATATATATATATATATATATATATATATACACACATACATACATACATACATACATACATACATACAAAGCATGATAGAATTGGTGATGGCTCCATTAACTTTCTAACAACTGACTGCCTGACTGACTGACTGACTGTGAGAGTGTGAGATTTGTCAGGCTTGAATGACATGTTCCACTTGTTTGACCAGTCTGATTTTGTCCAGGTCTGCAGAGAATGAAGAGGCTGCTGCCTGCCGATGTGATAGTTGAGATATGGAGCAGTAGAGAGTGGAGTCATCAGCAAAAAGATAGAGGATTTTCCAGAGAGTCAGAGAGATCATTAATGAAGACCAGAAAAAGCACAGGGACCAGAACACTGCCTTGAGGAACTCCAGTCTGGACAGGAAAAGGAGATGAGAGAATTTTATTTAGAGCCACATGTTGACTATGACAGGAAAGGAAGTCCACTATACATAAGTGGAGATTTCCATAGATACCATGAGCGGAGCGTTTGTTGAGCAGAGCGAGGTGCCAGACCGTATCGAAGGCACGGGATACGTCAAGGGAGACGGCTCTGATTTCGTGTTTGGCATTGAGGACATCCATCCATTGTTGAGACAGCAAAAGCAGCATGTCCAGAGTAGAATGACCTGGTCTGAATCCAAATTGATGATCAGAGATCAAGCCATTGGAAAAGAGGAAGGATTTGATATCCGAAGCAATGATGGATTCCATGACTTTGCTGATAATTGGGAGCAGACTGATTGGTCTGTAGTTGCAAGGATCTGTTTTTGCACCTTTTTGTGTAAAGCGGTAATGTTTGCCGATTTCCAAGCAGATGGCAGATGACTTTGAACAAAAGAGAGGGTGAAGAGAACAGAGAGCGGGTGAGATAGAGCGGCAGAGCAGGATTTTAGGACCTGTGGGATGATACTGTCTGGTCTGGTTGCAGAATCAGAGTCGAGGTTTGACAGAAACCTTTTCTACCTTGTCGGAAGGGAAGGATACAGAGTCCAGGAGAATCTGGGTACGACTGGGTAAGGTGGGTACAGAGAGCGATGGGTTTGGGACACAAGATTTTGAAGCAAACACAGAGTTGAGGTATTCCGCCTTTTCCCATGCAGTGTCAGCTGTGTAGCCATTTGAGGTAAAGGAGGGGATGGAAGGGGAACAAACACCAGAAACAGATTTGACCAGATGCCACTCCGATTTGGAGAAGGGAGACAGGTTTGACCGTCCAGGTTTTCACTGAAATGAGAGCAAGGAGGCTGGGAGGATGAAGATTGCAGACAGGTTCAAAAGTCGGACAAAAATAACAACAAAAGATTATTAACAACCCTGGTGGAGCAGAGCTTGAATGAACATGGAGGTGTATACAATCACTGGGTTAGTACGGGTGGAGGGACTCCTTTTTTTCTTTTGAAGGTTCGGTGAAAGCAGATTTGAGTAAAAAGAGAAAGGTTGAAAGAGATCGTGAGTGAGTATGGTGAATACATCATGAACAGAGTGGGGATGGAAAAGTGAAATCGACAATATGGAGAAGGTGGGGAGGGGTGAGACAACACACGCAGGGTGTGTGGTGAGGAGGAATTTATTTATTTTTATATGCAAGACATAGGGTATAAAGTTGGGAGGAAATTGAGGGAGGAAGTAAGGGGTGAAAATAAAAAGACTGAAGGTAGTAAAGAGCTAGGACGATCATGGACACACAACGACTAATTTGGGAAATAGGTCGGCCTCAAAAAACCCAGTAAGAAAAGTCCGACGAATACTCACAAATTTTCACAAATTTTAAAACAACACCAAACTAAAAGCACATAGTAAACATAGACACAGCAAAATAAACAGTAGAAAATTTAGCAAAACAACCGGGAGTAATTATCTTTGAGGAAAACCGAGGAGTCAAGAATCGGCACGACCGAGCTCAAGGAACCGGAACCAGAAGTCAATAAGTTTGGAATCAGAAGTCAATCATATTATGCTGAAAACCTCTTCCACACATATTCCCATTATATCTTTCATTATCTCAAACATCTCTATCATATCCCCTTGTAATCATCATCTTACTATAATTCACCAAATGTCCATCTGTCCGTCTGTTCCCAGGTACCACAAAAACGGCTGAACCGATTGCAACGAAATTCTGGGTGGGTAATCCTGGGACCCCTTGGAGTAAAATACTATCGCGCGACTCCCGGTTAACACCAGAAGCCGCGGAAGACCGGAACGGCTTTAATTGAGGCGATAACCAAACACGGATTCGGCTATATGTCACGCGGGAGGAAGAAGGAAAATGGAGGCTGCGGCAAAAGCGCTTACCTTGGCGCACCGACGTAGCTCCGGTCCTGCAGGGAAATTAACTCAACCGGGCACAGGTTTAACAGGGGATGCAAGATAATACAAGGGTTTATTAAAGGAAAAAGGCAAGGACAGGAAAAAGCACGCGCCGTTAATAAAATATCCTAATTGGGACGTCCCCACACACAGATTTCGGATACAAGACACAGGAATGGATTAACAAAAGAAATGCGTTCGTTATGTGTGTCTGTGGTATGCGAGCTTATCTGTCTTGTCGTCTTTCAGGGTATCGTCCCCCACGCGGCTCCAAGCTCCGCCGCACACCACGAGGCCCCTCGCTCCAAGCCTCCTGCCGCTCACGAGGTCCGTGCACCAAGCTCCCAAACACCGAGCACCGCTCCAAGCACCAGCACCGCTCCAAGCACCAGCACCGCTCCCAGCACCATGAGGTCCCACAGCAGGAAAAGCACCGCGCATCCAACGCAGGCCAGCGGCTCCAAGCGAGGTCCAAAAGCAAGCGAACTCCACTCGGGCTATGACTCAACTCGGGCTGCGCAAGACGAACAAGAGTGCCGAATAGCGAGCTGAGCAAAACAAGAGCACGAACCGCTAGAGACTGTCAGAGCAAGAGTGAATGACGTCCAAAACCCAAGAGAGCAACTCAACTACTCAACTCCCTCTCTCTCTCTCTCTCTCTCCTCTCTCTTTCCAACTCTCGTGCTCTTTCCAGACCAACTCGACCAACTCTCGTGCTCTCCCTCTCGTCCGTCTGTCTCTGTCTCTGTCTCTGTCTCTCTCTCTCTCGAACCAACTGCCAAAAATAGCGTTCGGCGCTCACTAATATCTCCTGGCCGGTGACGTCAGCCTTGGCGCGCTACCAACCAATCAGTGTCTTCCACCAACCCGTTGGCTCGCTCACCCCAACACCCCAACACTCGTTCTCGCTCACCCCAACACCAACACCCCAATACCGCGCCACCCCAACACTCGTTCACTGTTCCGTGGTCAGAGCGCGTGGCAGTCGATCTGGTTAGGCCCGTCGGAGGTGCAACAGGCGGCCATCATCGGCGGTGCCCCGGCCTGGTTTCTTCGCCTGCCCGTCTCCCAAAGTCCTGTCAGGGAAGGGTGTTATTTAGTGTTGCAATAGGGCCCTATCTATGGTGTCGAAGTGGATGCGGTGCCAAAAGGGACAAAGGTTTGGCTGAGCAGGTGAGACACACAAGGGCGCTACTCTTTAATCCCTACTCTACTTATCACTCGAACCTCCTGGTAGGTTCACAAGTATACATCTCACCCTACAAAACGCCTACACATGAAACTTATTACAAGTCAGATTCTTTACCGCGACAGACGAATACCTACCTACACAGATCTATCTCGCTCTACATATTGCTACCCTACCGACATAACAACAACAACAGGCATTTTAAGGCCATTTTCCCTGCAAGAGCGGGGGTTAGCCTTGCGGTCCCCATGACAATGTTCTCCATTTTGCCCTATTTTCTGCATCTCCGCTTGTTAACCCCCTTGCCCGCATTTCTTCTTCCACCATCTTTAGCCAAGTCTTTCTCGGTCTTCCCCGTCCTCTACTTCCTTCTACATTCATTTCCATCACTCTTTTCAACCAGTCACTTTCATCCTTCCTCAACACATGACCAAACCATCTCAACCTGTTTCTCTTCACAGCATCCATCACAGGCTCTATTCCCATCATCTTTCGCAATTCATCATTTGTCTTCCTCTCTCTCAACGATACTCCACACATCCACCGAACCATTCGCATTTCCACCCTTTCCAGCCTTCATTGCTGCTCTACGTTCATTACCCATGTCTCACTCCCATAAATCATAACACTTCTCACACATGCAGCACACCTTTCCCTTCAGCTTCAATGACACTCCCCTCCTCGTCAGCACGCCACTCAGTTCCCGAAACTTCTTCCATGCACATCTCACTCGAGCAACCGTTGCCGAGTCTGATCCACCTTCTCCATTCAGCATGTCTCCAAGGAAGCAAAATGTTTTCACACCTTCCAGCTTCACGCCATCTCCAAGATCCAACTCAACATTTCCTCCATCTGCAGCTCCCTCTGTGCACACCTTACACTTGAATGTAGCTGCCACACTGGTTAATGACCCTCTCAAACCACTACATTTTTGATGAACCCACTCAGCGCACATTGTACATTGAATGGAATTCACTCCGACACCCTTCCTGCACACAGCACACGGCCACTTCCGAGTTTTTTCCACCTCACCACATGCTTTACCACTTGCCATCACCTTCGTTTTTCCGATATTCACCTTCAGACCTTTTGTCTCCATACACTCCTTCCACTTGTTCATCTTCTCCTTCAGTCCATCCATGCTTTCTGCAATCAACACAAGATCATCTGCATACAACTCCAACGGTAAACCCTCCTTTACGTTCTGAGCCAGCACCTCCATCACAGCTACAAATAGTAGTGGACTTAGTACTGACCCCTGATGCACTCCCACCTTCACCTCAAACTCAGCACTGTTCCCGTCTTTCGTCCTTACAGCTGTGCGCACTCTTTTGTACATTGCCATCACTACTCTGATCAACCATTTCTCCACTCCTAACTTCCTCAATGCCCATGTCACTACTTCACGTGGAACCCTATCGAATGCTTTCTCCAGATCAACAAACCCAAGAAACAACCTCTTCCTCTTCTCCATATACTTCTCCTGCAACTGCCTCACAATAAAAAGCGCGTCTGTCGTTCCTCTTCCTGGCATAAATCCAAACTGCATTTTGTCAATCTTCACTTTCTTCCTTATCCTCCTCTCCAACACCCTTTCCAATACCTTCATTCCATGCTCCAATAACTTTATCACTCGATACGAGCCACAGTCCAGAGGGTCACCTTTCCCCTTGTATAGAGGGACGAGGGTACTCAGTTCCCAATCCACTGGAATGCGGCCTTCTTTCACCACCAGATTGCAGATCTCTGTCATTCTCTTCACACCCCAATTTCCTGCTGCCTTCAACATATCTCCCACAACTCCCATCGGCCCTCCCGCTTTTCTACTCTTCATTGCTTTTATTGCTTCCTCAACTTCCTTCTCGGTTATCTTCTCTGCCGGTCCTAAAACTGGGTTACTCTCTATGTTGCCATCCCATTCATTCTCTGCATTCAACAGTATTTTCATATATCTCTTCCATCTTCCTTTAATTCCATCTGAGTCCACAACAATTTGTCCCACTTCATCCTTCAAGCAACTCACCCCCACCACATCACACCTCTTTCGCTATCTGCTTTGCAATCCTGAATACCGCTCTCTGACCCTCTTCCGAATCCAAGCGTTCTCCGAACATTTTCTAACATGCCTCCTGTGCCTTTGCTACCTCTTTCTTTGCAGCCTTCTCGGCTGCCTTATAACTTTCATGCTCTGCCTTTTCTGCCCCCATACCCTTCGCCTTCTGCCAGTCCTTGAACTTCTTCCTCTTCTCGTCAATCTTCTTTCCAACTTCATCATCCCACCACCATGTTTCCGAGTGCCTCGGTGGTCCTTTTGTCCATCCACATACCTCACCAACGGCTCCCAACAGACTATCTTTCATTGACATCCAACCACTTTCAAGCTCAACCACATCATCCTCCACCATACTCAGCCTCTCTTTTAATGCCTCCCTCACTGTCACCTCTTTCAACCTCCACACCTTCATTCTCAGTTGGTACTTCACCCGCCGAGCTCTCCTCGCATCTTTCACCCTTATGTCGCAGACAACCAAGTGGTGCTGTGAAACAGCCTCCTCCCCCGCGATCACCTTTGTGTCCCAGAGGTGCCCCGCCCCCTATCTCACCTACGCACCAGCAGGTAGTCAACGCGTGTCGTCGACCCACCTGACGTGCATGTAACAAGCTTATTATCCTCTTTCTGGAACTGAGTATTACAAATCAACAAATCAGCTCCATCAGCAAACTCCAAAATCCTTTCACCTTCTCCATTTCTCACACCATATCTGTAACCCCCATGAACTCCCTCAAAACCGTCCATACTCCTTCCCACATGTCCATTTAGGTCTCCTCCTACCACAACAACTTCCTCATCTTTCACGTTTTCCATCAGCTTTTCTATCGCACACCAGAACCTGTCCTTCTCTTCATCGCTCCGACCAACCTGCCGTGCATATCCCGAGATTATGTTCACCAAGCGCTTTCCAATCATCATTTTCACCATCATCAACCTTTCACTCACTCTAGTCAACTCACAATGTCACGGTAGTCACACCTACCGACATAACAATACGCTTTATTGTTTTTCCAATTTCCAATTTTTCCAAACACGATGGAATAATGTTTACCGATAATGAACAGTGATGAGGCTTTTATTGAAATTCTACAAATACTGTTTAGATTTTGTTGATTTGCGTGTGATATGATTTAGCGGATGTTTATATAAATCGTTTAAAATAAAAAAAGCCTTCAATTTCTGATATTTTGCCTTTTCATTTGGGCCTCCCAATTGAAGTCCTGCCCGTAGGGCGGGTTCCGTTTCTATTCTTTCTAATGGATAAAATCCCGTCTCCTTTGGTCATTCCTCAAACTTAGCCTAGCTAAGCCCAGGGTCAATCTAGTTGCTCTGCACTGAATCCTCCCCATAGCAGGTATGTCCTAATGATGTGGTTTGGACTGTTGAGAACATCTTTAACTTTTTGAACATCCTTCATATGTGGAAGACATTTAAATTTAATAACTTCCCATTGGTATTGGGAGCTTGAAAGCAATATTTCACCAACATTTTCATGTGTCAATTTTGCAAAAGTATAACTTTTATTGGAAATATCACATTCTTCCAAATACCACTTCCACATTCTCTTCAATCTAATTCTTCCTTCCATTTGTTTAAGACAGCTGTTCACCACTATCTCAAGTCGCCCTCCTACCCCCCCCCCATCCGAAACCATGATCTTTTATACCCCTGTTAACCACCCTCTACACGCATCCCAATTATTTCCAATTTTTCCTTCTTGAGAGTTTTCTACTGTATCCTCCTTCTCCACCAAATGCATCCTCCGCACATCAATTATTTGGCCAAGTCTCCCTCTATTTTGCCCTTCAATCCTGCTATTTGTGTTCTCGTTCGTTCTTTCTCTCGTTCGTTCTCGTGTCTCTCTCTGTTCGTTCGTTTTCGTGTGTGTCTGTGTCTGTGTCTGTGTCTGTGTCTGTGTCTGTGTCTGTCTCTCTCTCTCTCTCCTCTCTCTCTCCTCCCTCTCTCCTCCCTCTCTCCTCCCTCTCTCCTCCCTCTCTCCTCTCTCTCTCTCTCTCCTCTCTCTCTCCCCCTGATCCACTAAGTGTTCTCGCTCCGACATGAGCCTGAATTGTATCCAAAAAAATTTATAAAACCGATGAGGCTTACCAATAAAATGCCTCAAAAACACGGTACGGTATTTGTTTATAAGTTTGGCATATCCGGCAAATATTCATGACTTCCTATTATTGTACAGACCACTGAAAGATTTAAAAGTAAATTGAGGTAATAATTTAGTCAATTCAATGTTCGTACAAATGTAACAACATATAATTATTGTCTTAGGCAGCTCCGCTCATCTTGGATAAGAATATGAAGGCATAACGAAAATGTGATGTTTAGTTACATATTTCATAACTTTGTGTCTGTTGTTGAAAAGTTGATTGTCCAAGAAAACTGCACAGTCTTGTACATACTTGAAATTATTTTTTTTACTGTGACCTTTCATTGAACTGTGAGGTGAAGGTGAAGGATCAAGAGAAGGTTGTAACACCAAATGGTATGCCTTGTTCCACACAAATGTTACATTCCACTCTGCGTTAACACAGAAGAAAGGAATTCTGAACAGCTGCACTGGAAAAAATAAATTGAAGGGATTAGATTTTAGAGGAATACGCAGACAACTTGGCCTCATCGTCTGAGAACATGTCTGCTGATAATGTGACCCGAAGTTTGAATCCGATTTACCGCAATGATTTATAGAATTCTTATCAAAGTATGTTCGAAGCTAAATCGAAAAGGTGAACAAGGCACGAGCAAGGCCAATCATGACACTGAAGGTTTCAAATCACATGTGCAGCCTTACCGAAAATGTCTTGTCACTTGTAGTGCTTGGAGCATCGGTCACCCACACCGAAGAGCGTGATAGCTGAGCCGGGGAGAGAGAGACGGGGCGAGCTTGTGCGGCCCTCCGGCTTGGGGATACTGATGGAGATATTCGGCATGGTGATGATGATGGAGACAACTTGATAGGGGAATGGCTGCCAGGAGATGAAATTGGTGATTGCGACTTGTGAACTCTGATTCTTTCTGGTGATGGAGAGAATGTGCGCACAGGTGGGCGGGACGTGTAACGACGACGCTTCGACGACAAATCTCGACCAAAGGTATTGCCACTGTAGTAATCCAACCATCGGCACTCATCCCGGCCTCTGTGGTGTGCCTCAGACGTAATCGTCTCATCGGTTTTCCAGCCATGTCGGCTGTGCCCCGGTGGAGGTTTACTGCTTACTTTGTCATCAGAGCCAGAAACACAGAGAGTGACCGCTGCGTATGCCTCCCCAAGAGAGTTCCATGCTCGACAGGTGTACGTGCCACTATCGCTGGAACGTAGCTCGCAAATAGTCAGCCGAAAAGTGTCCTCATCATCTGAGATACGGAAGCGACCACCCGACTGAAGCCGATCTTGATCCTTCTCCCAGGAGACCGAGGGTGCAGGGCTTCCAGCAATGCGGCAGCTCAAAGTAGCATCCTTACCAAGAGCGATGGTGTAAGCCTTGGGTTGTGACAAGAAGCGAGGAGCACCGAATGAGTGAGTATCGCTCATTGTTCTTTGTTCTACGGGTGTGGGACAGCACAATAATCATTACGGGCGATACTGATCATTTAAAAAATTATGTTATTACTACTGATGAGAAAAACATTTTTCTGGAGCAAACAGTTCCTGAACATTACAATTGTCTTTTCATTGAGCTTAATCCCTAAATGTGCATTTATACAAGAAATTACATTTATGTGTATATGTGTGTAAATTACGTGTGTGTGTGTGTGTGTGTGTGTGTGTGTGTGTGTGTGTGTGTGTGTGTGTGTGTGTGTGTGTGTGTGTGTGTGTGTGTATTGTTATGGATTTGAGAATTGTGTTTTTGTGTATATGGAAACATCACCCTCCTTCCTCCATTTGTTGTATAAAGGTCAAAGGTCGTGCCCGTAGTTATTCCATAAACAATCACGTAGCAAATCATAGATTTCCTCCTTGTTCAGTAGTTATCTCCTTATTATGTGTATTAGATTAAGGCTGTGTCTTCCATTAATGAACACTCCATTGCACCGAATTCACACAAGGTAGATTCCCTTCACATTCCCCTTTCGTCAATTGCCAACTGCATTGGGCGGTTTGCTGCATTCTGCTGCTGCTGTGGGGTTGTGGTTTTTCGCTGCAAGACTCCATTAGCCACGAGGTCATCTCGGAGCGGAAGGTGGGAGGAGTCGGCCCAACGCCGGGAACAAGGCGTGGCCTTGCCAACGCCTCCTCTAAGGGCAGGATCGGTGAGCCCTCGCGACCAATCAGGGCCGAGGCGAGCTCACCGATGGGCGTGTCCTGGAGGCCGGCGGCTTGATCGCCCGAGGCGTTATATAAGCGCGCGCGGAAGCCTTTGGAGGAGTCCTGAGAGTTGCGTCAGAGAAACGGCAGGGGGTCCTGAGTTGCGTCAGAGAAACGGCAGGAGTCCTGAGAGTTGCGTCAGAGAAACGGCAGGAGTCAGGAGAGTTGCGTCAGAGAAACGGCAGAGAGACAGCAAGCCTTTGAGAGAGAGAGAGAGAACCCGTCACGCAAGACCCCCACGTCAGATGCGGCACACCACAGCAGCTTGAACCGACGGAGCTTGGGAACCACCGCAGTTTTGGACCACGGCAGCTTTGAGCGGTGACGGCAGTTGCAGCTTCAAAGGAATCGCCGTACGAGAGACGGTTGAGGAGAGCCGGCGGCTGCCCAACTCGAGCCGCGATCATCCCAACCACCCGGACCCTTCCCGCCATTCGTTCCTGCCATCATCCCCCGTGTAAGTCTGATTGTTCGTCCGTCTTCTGTGTTGTCCTGGGGTTTAAGTAAGACTGTTAATAGGTAAGCTAGAGTTTCACTGTGTCCTTCTGGTCCGTCCCTCTTTCTGCATTATTTTATTATCCTCCCTTCTTCCTTGGTTTCTTTCATTGTGTAAATAGTAGTAATAAATAATAGTCGTATTTCCAACCTTTTGCCTTCGTCTTCCTCTTCTTCACATCCGTCGTCTTTGTCTTTTCCCCATTAAAACCTGTGGCACGATTTGGCAACGTTCAAGGATCGGGTCTAGTTTCTGTTAATAGTTCGTGCCGCGGTTGCTAAAACCGCTCGGAATTAACATCTGTCCGCGGTACGAACGGGGCTGTGCCACCGGCCTTTCCGGAGGTCGCTGGGCAGCGTCAGGGACCACGTCGGTCAGTTATAGAAGAGGGGATTAATCCCCCCTCTAAAGGGGAACAGAGGCCGACGTTGGGTTCCGCAACAATATATATTTATACACTTCAAATGTGGAACCCTGAAAACACTCTTTGATCTCCTCCAACAAATTTTTAGCAAACTTTGACTTTCTGTTTATTCACAATGATTTTATCCTTGGTCTTACAGGCTCCTCTTCCTTTAAGTAGTTTTAGCAAATTTTATAGTTGATCAAGCCAAGTTTGCAATCTACAAGTCAAGGAAGACAAAAATGGAGAATGTTGCTGTTACCACTCATAATGTATTACTTACTTTTGAGGCTCTTATGAGTGCAATATTAAAACTTGAATATTGTTTTATTGAAATGAACAACAATCCCGGTGTGTACCCTGGTTAGAATAGGTACACCGTATACCTGCGTGTCGTAAGAGGCGACAAAGAGGTTTGGCGTTAGGAAGGGCATCCGGCCATAAAAACATTGCCTCAAAAAGAGAACCATGACAATTACAACTACATATGGGCAGGGTACAGCATGAAGTGGAGATCGGTTTCTGAGGTTTGGGACATGGAATGTAGGGACAATGACAGGGAGATCAGGAGAAGTGGTGGAGGTATTGGTCAGAAGAAGAGTGGACATATGCTGTGTGCAAGAGACGAGATGGAAGGGAAGTGGTGTGAGAATGGTGAAGGGTAGGCAGGGACAGAAATACATGTTTATGTGGCAAGGGTGCCTGGAGGGCGTGAATGGTGTTGGTGTCCTGTTTTCTGAGGAGTTCGTAGACAGTGTGGTGAGTGTGACTAGAGTGAGTGAAAGGTTGATGATGGTGAAAATGATGATTGGAAAGCTCTTGGTGAACGTCATCTCGGGATATGCTCCGCAGGTTGGTCGGAGCGATGAAGAGAAGGACAAGTTCTGGTGTGCGATAAAGAAGCTGATGGAAAACGTGAAAGATGAGGAAGTTGTTGTGGTAGGAGGAGACCTAAATGGACATGTGGGAAGGAGTATGGACGGTTTTGAGGGAGTTCATTGGGGGTTACGGATATGGTGTGAGAAATGGAGAAGGTGAAAGGATTTTGGAGTTTGCTGATTTGTTGATTTGTAATACTCAGTTCCAGAAAGAGGATAATAAGCTTGTTACATACACGTCAGGTGGGTCGACGACAACCGTTGACTACCTGATGGTGCGTAGGCGAGACAGGGGGCACCTCCGGGACACAAAGGTGATCCCGGGGGAGGAGGCTGTTTCACAGCACCACTTGGTTGTCTGGGACATAAGGGTGAAAGGTGCGAGGAGAGCTCGGCGGGTGAAGTACCAACCGAGAATGAAGGTGTGGAGGTTGAAATAGGTGACAGTAAGGGAGGCATTAAAAGAGAGGCTGAGTAGGGTAGAGGATGATGTGGTTGAGCTTGAAAGTGGTTGATGTCAATGAAAGCTAGTCTGTTGGGAGCCGTTGGTGAGGTATGTGGATGGACAAAAGGACCACCGAGGCACTCGGAAACATGGTGGTGCGATGATGAAGTTGGAAAGAGGATTGACAAGAAGAGGAAGGAGTTCAAGGAGTGGCAGAAGGCGAAGGGTACGGGAGCAGAAACAGCAGAGCATGAAAGTTATAAGGCAGCCAAGAAGGCTGCAAAGAAAGAGGTAGCAAAGGCGCAGGAGGCATGAAGGAAAATATTCGGAGAACGCTTGGATTCAGAAGAGGGTCAGAGAGCAGTATTCAGGATTGCAAAGCAGATAGCGAAAGAGGTGTGATGTGATGGGGGTGAGTTGCTTTAAGGATGAAGTGGGACAAATCGTTGTGGACCCCGATGGAATTAAAGGAAGATGGAAAAGATATATGGAAATGCTGTTGAATACAGAGAATGAATGGGATGGCAACATAGGGAGTAACCCAGTTTTCGGACCGGCAGAGAAGATAACTGAGAAGGAAGTTGAGGAAGCGATAAAAGCAATGAAGAGTAGAAAAGCGGGAGGGCCGACGGGAGTTGTGGGAGATATGTTGAAGGCAGCAGGAAGTTGGGGTGTGAAGAGAATGACTGAGATCTGTAATCTGGCGGTGAAAGAAGGCCGAATTCCAGTGGATTGGGAACTGAGTACCATCGTCCCTCTATACAAGGGGAAAGGTGACCCTCTAGAGTGTGGCTCGTACCGAGCGATAGAGTTATTGGAGCATGGAATGAAGGTATTGGAAAGGGTGTTGGAGAGGACAAGAAAGAAAGTGAAGATCGACGAAATGCAGTTTGGATTTATGCCAGGAAGAGGAACGACAGACGTGCTTTTTATTGTGAGGCAGTTGCAGGAGAAGTACATGGAGAAGAGGAAGAAGTTGTTTCTTGGGTTTGTTGATCTGGAGAAAGCATTCGATAGGGTTCCACGCAAAGTATTGACATGGGCATTGAGGAAGTTAGGAGTGGAGGAATGGTTGATCAGAGTAGTGATGGCAATGTACAAAAGAGCGTGCACAGCTGTAAGGACGAAGGACGGGAACAGTGGTGAGTTTGAGGTGAAGGTGGGAGTGCATCAGGGGTCGGTACTAAGTCCACTACTATTTGTAGCTGTGATGGAGGTGCTGGCTCAGAACGTAAAGGAGGGTTGTTGTATGCAGATTATCTGGTGTTGATTGCGGAAAGTATGAATGGACTGAAGGAAAAGAAGAACAAGTGGAAGGAATGTATGGAGACAAAAGGTCTGAAGGTGAATATACGAAAGACGAAGGTGATGGCAAGTGGTAAAGCATGTGGTGAGGTCGAAAGAACTGGGAAGTGGCCATGTGCTGTGTGCAGGAAGGGTGTCGGAGTGAACTCCATTCAATGCACAATGTGCGCTGAGTGGGTTCATCAAAAATGTAGCAGTCTGAGAGGGTCATTAACCAGTGTGGCAGCTACATTCAAATGTAAGGTGTGTGCACAGAGGGAGCTGCAGATGGAGGAAATGTTGAGTTGGATCTTGGAGACGGCGTGAAGCTGGAAGGTCTGAAAACATTTTGCTACCTCGGAGACATGCTGAATGGAGAAGGTGGATCAGACTCGGCAACGGTTGCTGGAGTGAGATGTGCATGGAAGAAGTTTCGGGAACTGAGTGGCATGCTGATGAGGAGGGGAGTGTCGTTGAAGCTGAAGGGAAAGGTGTATGCTGCATGTGTGAGAAGTGTTTTGCTTTATGGGAGCGAGACATGGGTCATGGATGTAGAGCAGCAACGAAGGCTGGAAAGGGTGGAAATGCGAATGGTTCGGTGGATGTGCGGAGTATCGTTGAGAGAGAGGAAGACAAATTATAAATTGCGAAAGATGATGGGAATAGAGCCTGTGATTGATGCTGTGAAGAGGAACAGGTTGAGATGGTTTGGTCATGTGTTGAGGAAGGATGAAAGTGACTGGTTGAGAAGAGTGATGGAAATGAATGTAGAAGGAAGTAGAGGACGGGGAAGACCGAGAAAGACTTGGCTAAAGATGGTGGAAGAAGAAATGCAGGCAAGGGGATTAACAAGGAGAGATACAGAAAATAGGGCAAAATGGAGAAGATTGTCATGGGGACCGCAAGGCTAACCCCCGCTCTAGCAGGGAAAATGGCCTTAAAATGCATGTTGTTGTTGTTGTTGTTGTTGTTGTTGTTGTTGTTGTTGTTGTTGTAATGAACAACAATTTATCACTTTTTGAGAAAAAAAATTGGCACTCAAGTCAAAGATAGAAGCCTGGTGTTGGCTTAGCGGTTAGGGTGCTGGCTTGGGATCCTAGGATCCTGGGTTCGAATCCCGGTCGAACGCTGAATTAACGCCAGGGGGTGTTGACTCAGCCTGTCATCCTTCCAAGGTCGGAAAATTGAGTACCAGCTTGCTGGGATGAATGTGCAGGTTTCCCCGTTTTAGAATAGGTTCACCGTATCCCTGTGTGTCTGTAAGAGGCGACTAAAGGGTTGGCGTCAGGAAGGGCATCCGGCCATAAAAACGTCGCCTCAAACAGGGAACCATGATTGTCATGGGGCCGGCAAGGCTCTTTTTCCCGCTTTGGCGGGGAAAAATGGCCTTCCAACGATCATTCATTCATTCATTCACTCACTCAAGTCAACGATACCATCTGTAAACTTGTGGACGATTCCTTAATCAGTTAATGATTTCCCTTTAATTCCTAACAACGGATTGACCTTTTTTCCTCCTTTGTTGCTGTTTGAATTGTTGACCCTGTACTTTTATAATAATATGACCCGACTGCAAAGCCGCAATGAGCCGGCGAAGCCAAAGCCTCCATTGAACTTTTTCGCAATTTTTTATGCATACTTCTGCATCCGCAAGATGGCGGCCTCCAAAGAGCGATTTGGTGCGTCAAAGCTTCGAAATTCTCAAAGGATCCAGCAAAATGTGGCTTTTCAACATAATACATACGCGTTCATTCACAACACCGGCTTCGCCGGCTAAAAGGCAGAGTCAGTGCATGTGTCTGCGTGTCTGTGTGTGTGTGTCTCTGTGTGTCTGTGTGTCTGTGTGTCTGTGTCTCTGTGTGTCTGTGTCTCTGTGTGTCTGTGTCTCTGTGTGTCTGTGTCTCTGTGTGTCTGTGTCTCTGTGTGTCTGTGTCTCTGTGTGTCTGTGTCTCTGTGTGTCTGTGTCTCTGTGTGTCTGTGTCTCTGTGTGTCTGTGTCTCTGTGTGTCTGTGTCTCTGTGTGTCTGTGTCTCTGTGTGTCTGTGTCTCTGTGTGTCTGTGTCTCTGTGTGTCTGTGTCTCTGTGTGTCTGTGTCTCTGTGTGTCTGTGTCTCTGTGTGTCTGTGTCTCTGTGTGTCTGTGTCTCTGTGTCTCTGTGTCTCTGTGTGTCTGTGTCTCTGTGTGTCTGTGTCTCTGTGTGTCTGTGTGTCTGTGTGTCTGTGTGTCTGTGTCTCTGTGTGTCTGTGTCTCTGTGTGTCTGTGTCTCTGTGTGTCTGTGTCTCTGTGTGTCTGTGTCTCTGTGTGTCTGTGTCTCTGTGTGTCTGTGTCTCTGTGTGTCTGTGTCTCTGTGTCTCTGTGTCTCTGTGTGTCTGTGTCTCTGTGTGTCTGTGTCTCTGTGTGTCTGTGTCTCTGTGTGTCTGTGTCTCTGTGTCTCTGTGTGTCTGTGTCTCTGTGTGTCTGTGTGTCTGTGTGTCTGTGTGTCTGTGTCTCTGTGTGTCTGTGTCTCTGTGTGTCTGTGTCTCTGTGTGTCTGTGTCTCTGTGTGTCTGTGTCTCTGTGTGTCTGTGTCTCTGTGTGTCTGTGTCTCTGTGTGTCTGTGTCTCTGTGTGTCTGTGTCTCTGTGTGTCTGTGTCTATGTCTCTGTGTCTATGTCTCTGTGTCTCTGTGTCTCTGTGTGTCTATGTCTCTGTGTCTATGTCTCTGCGTGTGTGTGTCTATGTCTCTGTGTGTCTATGTCTCTGTGTCTCTATGTCTCTGTGTCTCTATGTCTGTGTGTCTATGTCTCTGTGTGTCTGTGTCTCTGCGTGTCTGTGTGTCTATGTCTCTGTGTGTCTGTGTGTCTATGTCTCTGTGTGTCTGTGTGTCTATGTCTGTGTGTCTGTGTCTCTGTGTGTCTGTGTGTCTATGTCTGTGTGTCTGTGTGTCTATGTCTCTGTGTGTCTGTGTGTCTATGTCTCTGTGTGTCTGTGTGTCTATGTCTCTGTGTGTCTGTGTGTCTATGTCTCTGTGTGTCTCTGTGTGTCTATGTCTCTGTGTGTCTGTGTGTCTATGTCTCTGTGTGTCTATGTCTCTGTGTGTCTATGTCTCTGTGTGTCTATGTCTCTGTGTGTCTATGTCTCTGTGTGTCTATGTCTCTGTGTGTCTGTGTGTCTATGTCTCTGCGTGTCTATGTCTGTCTATGTCTCTGTGTGTCTATGTCTCTGTGTGTCTATGTCTCTGTGTGTCTATGTCTCTGTGTGTCTATGTCTCTGTGTGTCTGTGTCTCTCCCCCTTAAGCTTTCTCTTTCTCTCTCTTCCTCTCTACTTAAGCGTTGAGCAAACACCAGGCAGATGAGGTTTAGTGATGACCTGATAATGTGATATAAAACAATGTAGTGAATAAACAAAACGCGCGAAAAACACCTCATTAAATGAACAATCGAATACCTCAACATACGGTACAACATTTAATAAAAGCTCGTTCAACTTACCTTCATTCCCGTCATCAACGAACAATAAATTTTTTTTTTTTAATTAACGTTTTACAGATCTTTCTCAGTATTAAAAATAAAATGAGTATCTCCAAACAAACTTCTTCAGACCCGACCCGACCCGATCATGTGAACCTTCGTTACAGACACAGTCACATTGTTTCCAACAGGATCACCCGGAAGTTTTTCGGCATTATTAAATCCTTCCTGTTTACGGACATCATTCTTCTTCCTCTTCGTATGGAGATTATTTGTGACGTCAGCAATGTGTGAGTAGACGTAACATTACATTACGAAAATAATTAAAGGGGAACAGAAAGGCACGTTCAGTCACGATCAGTTGTGGTACCGGTAGTTACAGTTACATTGTGCTTCGTGTGTGCAGTGTTGTCCATTTTTTAAATCATTAATAATTTCATGCACAATGTTACATCAGGAGCAAGCTGCTCTGTCTGAAGTAAATAATATAACACAGCTCACCATTTTGATCGTAAAATCAGATCTACGCGCTCAACATACAACACCTGATTGACATTATCTTATCAGTGGGCGTGGTGTAGGAAGAAGGAATAACCAATCAAAAGAGGACATGATTGTAGACATTTCGGGGTGGAAGGACGCCACGGTGGGACAGTCAACCTGCAGGTTCTTTCTGATTTAATTTTTTTTCGGACTTTGAGTGGACTCCTCGTTTACCGTTTATTAGGTATAAAATAACAGGGCTGTAGTTTGATTTATATCAATCAGTACAGTATCGTGGCGTCACGTGTGTCCACTTGCTTCCGCTCCAGCGCGAGATGTTTCCCTTCATGTGACGTCATATACAAACATAGAAGCGGGCGGACAGCTGATACATCGCCCCACAATGCACACCACTATTTTAAGAACAATACTTCAGGTAAAAGAAGAATATGCTGATTTTGGATAAATAATATAAATGCAATCGTTTTTTACGATTGCATATTTTTACCCTTTCTAAAGGGGAGGATATTGCATTTGGGTCCGTTTGTTACTTGTTCAAAAAACATTTTTTGACAAGTATGTTGATCACTGTGTATTTGAGTGTTTGTTTGTCTGTCTGCTCACTTATACTTGCCTGCAGGTCACAATTTTAAACCGATCTTCACGAAACTTCACCAAATGGTAGTTGTTGGTCCGACAAAATCCTACATATTTTTGAGGTCAAAGGATCAACATAGGCCAAAAGTAAACCACTTTTTTTCAAATTTCTAAAATCCTCAATTTTCATCTGATTAACATGAAATTTGACTAGTATTTACACATCAGCTAACTGAATTCAGCCACCAATTATTTTTTTAGGTCAACATAGCCCAAAAGGTCAACATAGGTCAAAGGTCAACAACCTCCTCACTCTGCAAATCTGCAGCAGTCTGCAGCCTCCTCACTCTCTGCAGACCTGGACAAAATCACAGACTGGGCAAACAAGTGGAACATGCCTTTCAATCCTGACAAATCTCACACTCTTACGATGTCTCTCCGAAAAGACCGACTGGACAACCCTCCCATCCACTTTCTGAATAATCCTCTCCAAGAAGTTCTGTCACTCAAGCTTTTGGGTCTCACTATCTGCCATGATCTTTCCTGGGAAAACCACATTTCAAATCTGGCCTCCAAAGCCAGTCGCCGACTGGGCATCCTCCGTCGTGCGAAATCCTTCCTTGGCACACCTGAGCTCCTCACCACATACAAGGCTTTCATCCGCAGCTCAATGGAATACTGCTCTCCCCTCTGGGCTGGTGCTCCTGCCTCACACCTAGCTCGTCTTCACGCTGTTGAAACCAAAGCGTTCAGAATCATTGGAATCTCCCGCAATGAAGCTAACTCCAAGGGCCTCTCACTCACTCACCGCAGGCAGGTTGGTGGTCTTTCCGTCTTCTACCGACTCCTCTCTGGCCTTGCCCCCCCCCCCCAGCTCTCTCTGGGCTCTGTCCCCCAAATATTCCTACAGGTCGCACAAGATCTGCCTGCAACCCTCTTATGGTTAAACTGCCAAAATCAAGACTCTCTGCTCACCTTCACTCCTTCATTCCTCTTTTCTCCCACCTCTGGAACAAACTCCCTCACTCTCTTCAATCCCACTCCTCCCTCCAGGTCTTTAAAACAGCTGTTCACCACCATCTCTTATCTTCCCCCATCCAAAAACTTGATCTTTTCTACCCCCGCTAATTTCACCCCCAAATCCACTTTTTTGAAATACCAACTTTTGTCCTGGAAGTCCTTGGTGTCCTTGTGTTTTATACTTCTCCCCCCCCCCCTCCCCCCTTTCCACGTCTCCTCCCCCCAAGCCTTCTCCCTCCCACACATGTCCCGATCTCCCTGCTCTCAAATGTTGTGTTTGTGTGCTTCCCCTTCTCTCCCCATCTTGTCTACCGCTCCCTCTTTTTACCTTCGCAAAAGCGGAAGGTTATGTTTTGATCGCTGTGTATTTATTTGTATGTCTGTGTGTGTGTGTGTATGTTATTCGCATAACTCAAAAAGTATTCAACCGAATTGCATGAAATTTGGTGGGATGATTGGTTATTATACGGGACACATTTGATTAGATTTTGGGAGCAATCGGGTCAAAGGTCAAGGTCAAGGTCACGAAAAGGTCAAAATCGTATTTTTACCAAGTACAGAACAGTAGCTGCGGCGAAGGTATGCGCTCTACCGAGTGCCCGTTCTAGTTATATATTTTGTTTGTCTGTTTGATTTGTTTGTGAAATAAATGTTAGCTCTTTCACGAGCCTCGATTCTGTACACAAAAAAAAAAAAAAAAAAAAAAAAAAATGTTTTCATAGATCAGCATTTGTGTCTCCTCAGCTGAAGAAAGCAATATTTAGCTTTCCTGTGAATGATACAATATTGTATTATTCCCAGGAGGTCCCAGACACAAATGGATCTCAAATATTAACTTTGAAGGGACCGAAACCAGCACAGGAAAACATTCTTACATTGAAAAATTCAGAATTCCTCTTTGAAAAGAAAAGTTGTCCTCAAGTTCAGCTCATTGTAGATGTACATTGGTCAATATAAATGATTGTAAACCTGTGTTGGTCCTGCAGGAATTATTTCCTCGGTTTTTTGTTTAACTTAATATCACGTTCAAATTACTTGAACTATTGCATGAAGTTCATTTTATCCATCACCATTTTCTTGAAAATATATGTCTGCCCTTGAATTATGAAAATAATTCAAATGAATCACTTTCTTTTCATTTATCTATCTATAATTCCAGTAATCTCTGTGTGTCTGTGTGTCTGTGTGTGTGTCTGTGTGTTTGTCTGTGACCGCTGTTTCTCGACAACCACGGGTCCGATATACTTGAAACTTGCCAGGTATATTGCTGGGGACCCGAGGATGTGCCTTTTCAAGGTTTCATATTAATCGGACAAGTAGTTACCGAGCTATGGCGATTTCTTTACCAAACTCCGCAAGCCGTTCGCTTTGCACCAAACCATTGCATGTAAATAGAGGGGGGGGATTGTCACCGTACTCGCAAGCCGTTCGCTTTGGACCAAACCATTTCATGTAAATAGAGGGGGGGGATTGTCACCGTACTCGCAAGCCGTTCGTTTTGGACCAAACCATTTCATGTAAATAGAGGGGGGGGATTGCTACCGTACTCGCAAGCCGTTCGCTTTGGACCAAACCATTTCATGTAAATAGAGGGGGGGGATATAATTTTAGATATATATATAGTACGGGCATGCCCTAGTAAGAAAAATTCAAACAATTGCATTCCATCCAAGATTTCACCATCTTAGATAAATCCTCTGAGAATTAAAATCTTGTCAAAGATATTATATGATTTCCACACACAACCCGCCTTGAAAACATAAACATGCTTTGTAAAGAAAGTTTAGTCCAAGCAAAATTGTCACACCAAAGTTTTTGCATGTCACAATATTTAATGGGGTTCTGCTGCAAGTGATGTAAAGATCCTCTGTGACCAGCACTTAGCATTGCTACATTTTAATCAATGAGCAACCTGCATACCACATGTAGAGTCCACAGTGTGACGTTTGTTGTCACAATAGTGGGAAATATCCATACAAGATGATGATAAAGGAGAAACAGTCATATCTCACATGAGCCCCAGTTTCTGGCTATTCTTCTACCCGTTTGGATGGTGCACCAATTTCGCAAGGGAAGGTGTAGTGACTCCGTTGATCAACGAGAGGAGGAGGCAGCTTTCTCATTACACGTTTTTTTGGGATCCATGAAACGTCTGGTACGGTGGGCCAAATGAAGAAAGATTTCTGCTGTCGCATGAAAGAGACTTTCAACTCGTCGACATCGACACTGTTGACCTGTTAACAATAAGGAACACCAAAATCTAAGTGAAAGGCACATGGGAATATCAAGATTTACAGGGGCTTTTAAACTCTTTCAATAATGAAGAGCATTTTCTACCTTGAAAATGTCCTACACTGTCTTTCTAGGTTTCATATGTGCAAACATTTCATGTTGCAGCTATGGATAGCATATAGGTGGTACAAACAATGAGAACAAGGACCAAAAATAAATAAATAAATAAAAATATATCGAATAATAATAAAACACTCAAAACAGGCTTCAATACAGAATTGGCCATTTCTCAAATTTGCAAGCAGCTTTCAACATGAAAACTTTCATATTTATGCCTTTTCTGATATGTGCACATGAAAGTGACTTCACAGCAACCTTAAGTTCACTCCTATGTTTTTCTGACCTGGACTGTTTTGACTGGTTGGACCAGATTCCCTACTTCTCTGATGGGTTTCATACCATCCAACTGTAGGTTAAAATAAAATCATTTGGGTCAAAACAATCTTTACATTATACGATGACACATCTTAATATAAAATGTGATATCGCATTGCTTTCTATTTCCCTTCCCCAAAAAAGTGATCTGCTTTTAAGGCACTATTGCAGTTAGACATCAACATTTTTCTGACTCTAATAATGGTCTTAACAACTGAAACATGCAGTTTCGTTTACTAATGCAAACCTTCATTTTGAAGATACTTATGAAGACCATAAAAGAGATTCAACATCCTTTGTGAAATACATGGAAAAGCTTTTCTCTCGTTTTCATCCAAAATATATGGACTTCTTGATATTTTCAAAATGGCTTACTTACACAGATAAATACCTCATTTAAAACAGATTTCTGCCACCAAGCGCCACTTTTTGAGAATTTACAATAGTGCCTTACATGCCTTTAATTGTAACACATTGAGGGGATTTCATCGTACCACTGCAACATAGGTTTTGACCATGTTCCTGGACTGGGTGGGCAGCTGAACTTCAATGTGGTCGCCAAAGTGAAATGGAGCACCAACTGTCGGGGTTTCACCTGTAATCTGTCTCTGATCACCATCACCGGAAACCTGGCTGCCCATTTCTGCTGGGCCTGCGTGGTGTGCATCTACATGTATGTTGCCATGCAACTTAGTCAAGCCTAGAATAACAGGAGAAGCACCAAAGTACAAAATAAATGCATGATTAAAAATAAATATTTTACAGACTATCTGAAAATTACATACAAGAAAGCAGCAAAAAATGTAGCCGTAGTTGTAAGCTGTAGTTAGTTTAATTCTGCTTAGTGTAATTGGAAAATAGTTTCAGTAATTTAGAACGTTCATGATTGTTTCCTCAATATAGGGGACTAGCAGAAGTACCCGGCATTGCCGGGCGGGGGGAGGGGAGGGAAGGGGGAAGGGGAGGGGAGGGGAACAGGGGGGAGGGGAGGAGAGGGGGGAGGGGAGAGGGAGGGGGAGGGGGAGGGGAGGGGAGAGGGGAGGGCAGAAAGGAAGGGGTAGGGGGGAAAGGGAGGAGCATGGGGGAAAGGGAGGGGGAGGGGAGGGTGGAGGGGGATGGGGAAGGGGTATGGCGGAAAGGAAGGGGTAGGGGGAAAGGGAGGGGCATGGGGGAAAGGGAGGGGGAGGGGAGGGGAAGGGGAGAGGAGGGGAAAGGGGAGTGGGGAAGGGGAGAGGATAGGGTGGAGGGAGAAGGGAGTGGGAAGGGTAGGGGCAGGGGGGGGGGAAAGGGAGGGGGAGCGGAGGGAGAGGGAGGAGGGAAGGGGAGGGGGGGGAGGGGGAGAGGAGTGGGAGGGTGGGGGGAGGGAGGAGGGGGAGGGCGAGGGGGGGAGGTGGGGGAGGGGAGGGGGGAGGGGGAGGGGGTGGGGAGGACAGGGGGGAGGGGGAGGGGGGAGGGGGAGGGGGGATGGGAGGGGAGGGGGGATGGGAGGGGGAGGGGGATGGGAGGGGGAGAGGAGTGGAGGGGGAGAGGAGTGGGAGGGTGGGGGGAGGGAGGAGGGGGAGGTGGAGGAGGAGGGCGAGGGGGGTGGGGGAGGTGGAGGGCGAGGGGGAGGTGGAGGGGAGAGGAGGGAAAGGGGAGTGGGGAAGGGAGAGGGTAGGGTGGAGGGAGTGGAAGGGTAGGGGGAGGGGAGGGGGAAAGGGAGGGGGGGAGGGGGAGGGAAAGGGAGGGGGGAGGGGGAGGGGAAAGGAGGGGGGGAGGGGGAGGGGGAAAGGGAGGGGGGGCAGGAGGGAGAGGGAGGAGGGAAGGGGAGGGGTAGGGGGGAAAGGGAGGAGCATGGGGGAAAGAGAGGGAGGGGGAGGGGCAGGGGGGGAGGGGGATGGGGAAGGGGTAGGGCAGAAAGGAAGGGGTAGGGGGGAAAGGGAGGGGCATGGGGGACAGGGTCGGGGGGAGGGGCAGGGTAGGGGAGGGGAGGGGGAAAGGGAGGGGGAAGGGAGGGGGAGGAGGGAAGGGAGGGAGGGATATAGATGGTTACTGGCAATTGATCACATCCAGAAATGATGTAATCCACACAATTATGTACTTTACATAACGTTAATAGGAATACATGGCCGTGAGATGGGAATACAGTTTGTTCTGAAATAAATCACAAATATCAGATGAAAGTGAAAAAAGACCTATGTGGTGTGAATGGCAATGTTCGTCGCTGAAATGTGAAAAAACTGAATTACGTGCGAACGCATAACTGTGAGATTATGGCGGCAAAGTTGGAACATCACGTGATCCTAGCAGAAGTACCCGGCATTGCCGGGTGGGGGAGGGAGACCCGTACATTCCCAACCCGGACATTCGCCCTTTCGACTCAAGCTCGTATTCGATTCGTATTCGAAATCGAAAGGGGAAAGGGGAAATCCTTCGTATTCGAATTCGTAAACACGAAATATGAATTAAAATTTAATTCATATCGCACAAAATCGACACAAAACACGGTCGCATAAAGGTGAAAAACGCAATGGCTTTTCGCCCTGAATTACGTGCAAACGTGTGACGTGTGACGGGATGGAACATCACGTGATCGCTCTGAGCGAATCAGCGAGCTGCTCGCACTGGCTGAGATTAGCGGTACTTCGCTGAAATGCGCTGAGGTAAATATGAATAAAAAATATGAATCTCGTCAAATATGGTCTCAGCCATGTTCGTCCCAGGCTCAATGGCCATGTCTATGCCAAATATCAAGCACGTGAGCCTCTCAGTTCGGAGTCTATCGGTAACATTACACACACACACAAACTGTGTTTTATATATATATAGAAGATTACACTCGACAAGATTGCAACTTTTTTGTAGTCTTCCTTTTTGTTTGTCAAATTTATCAAAAAATCAAAGCCTGGTGTTGGTTTAGCAGTTAGGGTGCCGGCTTGGGATCCGAGGATCCTGGGTTTAAATCCCAGTCGATCGCTGAATTAACGCCAGGGGGTTGACTCAGCCTGTCATCCTTCCGAGGTCGGCAAATTTAGTACAAGTTCACTGGTAATTCCCTGTGTGTCGCAAGAGGCGACTAACAGGGTTGGCGGCAGGAAGGGCATCCGGCCATAAAACATTGCTTCAAAAAAGGGGACCACGGTGCCCGAAAAAGGCCAACCCCTGCTCTGCGGGGAAAAATGGCCTCTAAAGGTGGTTCTTCTCTTCTTTATCAAATTTGTTCCTTGATTTGTATGTTCTTTGTGTGATATTGAAATAAAATTGAAATTGAAGTGAAATGAATCGACTTGATTGTAGTTAGTGCTGTCTCTTCAAGATGTAAAGAAAATTGGGAAAATGATTATCTACAGTTGGAAATAACAAATAATTCTGAACCAGTGTTTTGTCTTGAAGGCTTCACTTGCACAAGAAAACTTATTATCTGTATTGCTATTCAGTATCAAAACAATATTACCTAGTTGAGTAGTTTGATCATTTCTGCCATGGTTATCTGCTTGATCACTCAAAGCCTGGTTGTCCTGCGATGGGATGGCATGATGGGCATCGTGAACATCTGCCTTGCAAAGTGACTTGGTCATGTCTATATTAACGATGACAAAACAAAAAAGGTAAGTACATGCATAAATAATAATAAAGTCTATATGATAGTCTGAATCTGAAAAAAACTGATTGCATTGTACGGCGTACCATGATTTCATTTCTATTTTTCCCTCCTTTTCAAGTACAAAATTTGAAAAGCAAGCAATACTCAATGCCTTCATAACATGTTGAAAATAAAAGTTATGGTAATTTTATGCCATGAAGGCAAGATGTTTCATGCCTTTATGTGAGAAAAAAAAAAAGAGCCAGTGATCTACAGTGAACGTTTCCTGAGAATGAAAAGAAAAGAAAAAATAAGTGAACATCTAGTGTTTCAGCAAATCTGTAGGTCAAATACATTTATTACCTGATTCACTGTTTCCTTGCAAACTGACGACTTT
Organism: Myxine glutinosa; assembly: GCF_964187855.1. NCBI lineage: Eukaryota > Metazoa > Chordata > Myxini > Myxiniformes > Myxinidae > Myxine > Myxine glutinosa. Next base: position 147,306,762 of record NC_136266.1, read on the forward strand.
CCATGCCTCTACATAGCGGCAATTTTGGCACACGCCATCGTTCTGCATGCAGCTGTTGCACACACACGTCAAATTTCTCGTTGCTACTACTTCAGGTGCAACTGTCTTGATGCAATGAAGTTTCCTTGTACCAGTCACTGTTTTCACACACCTGCTGCTTCGCTCCCTGTCAACCTGGTCATGTGAAACATAGAAGACGCTTCGCAGGAATTTTCCACAGCACTGGTCACTGTCAACATCCTTTCTCAAGTTTTCCTGGCAGTATTCATAGAGTGACTTGGCATCCTTGATAATTGCCGTTCCTGCTCTTACTGCTATTGATGCCTGGGATTTAATCACTGCGCCCTCCCCATCGCATGCACCTTTGCCGTGACGTGTTCCTACGTGATTGTGCTGTATAGGATATGTAAAGTCTTCCTGCGCATAGCTGATGTCAGATATGGCCCCTCTTGACTTGTACTGACTTGCGGAAACGGAAAAACGGTGCATCGCAGAGATCTTCAGTTGTCGGCAAGATGTGAGGTGCTGGCAAACAACTTGTTGGAACGTGTTGACCAGATGGTAATCGTGACACAAGTCGTCACTAATCATGATGCAGGACTCGGTCACGGAGTTGTTGCAGCGAGGAGATCTATAATAGCTGACAATAGGATGTACCGTTGCAGAGTCATGGCTGTAGTATGCACTTTGTACTCCTCTTTGGTAAGTACACGTGTAATTTTCAGCGAAGTCAAAAACGCTTGATACAGCACCGGTGGGAATGTTGGCTCGTAGTTTTGTTTGTTGCTTGTGCTGCCAGTTCTTGCTAAATACATGTTCAGCAAATGGTCCAGCCTCTTTCTTAAGTTCTGACACCAGATCTTCGATTGTTCCAGTTTTTGTAACGAGGGATCTTTTCTTGACTGTTGTTGACTTCTTGGTGTGGCAAGTTGTTGATACTAATTCCCATCTTTTCCATTGAACTTCTTTGTGCTTGTTAGTGGAGAGGAATGCATCCAGGCTCTGGACACCACATTCACTACACTTGCGGTGAATGCAAGTGGGTCCGTGATGCTCCTCGTCTGCCAGCTTTGGGCACATTGTAGAGTTTACAAGTGAGTATACATTCTTCAGGTTTTGACAATTCACGGCAGTACTTGATGCATGGGCAGCTAGTACTCTTCTCTTCAATTCAACGTTCTCACAGTACTCGCATAAACATCCATAGTATTTCGCTGCCTGTTTCGCCTTCACATGGTGTGGGTGAAGAGCATAGAATATGGTTGCAGACACTTGTTGGTCAGCATGTGTCTTTAGGAAGTCACGATGTAGTTCACCTATTGGTATGCAAAGGATCCTTCTGCACCTCCCTGTCTTCTTGCTTACCAATTCCTTGTCAGGCAATGCGTTGGAATTTCTTTCATAGAATTCCTGGATTGATTTCACTATGGACAAAGAAACCTTCTTTCTTCCTGACTTGCGCTTCAGATGTGTCGACAGAAGCTTCCTGCTAATGTTAAATCTTCGGCAAGCTTTTCGCTGCAACTTATATTTCTTCAGTATTGCAGTAGTAGAGCCCAGTACTTTTTTCTTTCTATGATCCTCGAGTCCTTTTCTGACAGCCTCTGTCACAATCTCCTCTAATTTTCGTTCTGTTGTGGGTGTGATTCCTGCCTTCTTGAAAGTTTCCGCCTTTCTTGGGGATGCTTTGTTTATCAAATCAATTGTTGTATTAACAAAGGATGCAGTATTGCGAGGCATGCGGGCCGTCACACGCTGAAGACTTTTTCTTTTTGCTGTAGCAGATCGCATGTCAATGGCGTCCTCAGTAGCAAGTGAATCATTTCTCTCTTTTAGTTCAAGCTGCTTTTCTTGTAGTGCTTTTTCTTTCATTTCCGATTGTTCCTCCATCTCTTTTAGCTGTTCTTCCTTTTTTGCAAGCCTTCCTTTTTCTTCCTTGAGCATCAGTTTACTGATTTCGTTTTGGTGATATTTTTCTCGTCTTTTTCTGTTAATTTCTTCTCTCTGTTGCTTGCTCAACTTGGCCCGCTGGTTTTGTTTCTTAGCTCTCTCATACACTTTTCTTTCCTCATGCTCCCTCCTAGTTATGACTTTATTGGTGTTGCCTTTCCGATTTGTAGCTGCCTTTGCTTTTCTTCTTTCATTCATTGTCTTCATCCTTTTTCTTGCACTCTCATTGTTTCTCTTTTTCCTCTTTATCCACATTTCTGCTTCCTTCCTATCTTCTTCTGTTAAGTTTCTTTTTCCATGTGTTGCTGCTGCTGTTGCACATTGTAACCTGTAGCGCCTACTGTACTGCCTTGCATTTTCTTTAAGCTGTTCATACTTGGCAGGATCTGATACTCGAAGTTGTTCCCTCCAGTTCTTGGCTTTGGATTTAGTTTTTGATTTAGCTGTTGAAGACCTCCCACATTCAAAACGTATCCTCATGTGATATGGGTTCACAAGTTTTTTCTTTCCTTTTCTCGAAGGCATCTTGAAGGCAAATGCAGATCTGTAATAAGAAAGAAATAAAAAATATATAGAGTCTACAGGCACTATTGTAGAGTGAAATATAAAAAAAATAGAATTACAGACTACTGTACAAAAGAATGGTCATAAGAACATGCAGTATGTTTTCTTTTTCTGATCCAAACTCCATCACGAAGATATTTATGAAAACCATAACAAGCAAAATTCCATCTGGCTCAATGACAATACGAACTTAGTAATGGTCTGTGGGTCTCCAGACCAAGACATAAATATCCAGACAAATTTTTAAAATGTAGAACTACAATGTACCAACAAAATTTCCTCCCCCCTCCTCCTGCTAGGGTAAGAAATGTGCATTTTCATGCAGTCTTCAATGCAGAATTGTCTTCTCTCTGTCAATTTTTAAAAGTCTTCCAAAATAATGGGTAAAACATATTATACATGAATTTGAGGGGGGTGGAGATCACCATGCTAAATTGATTTTTTGAAGCCATTCATCATACAAAATTGTCTCGTTTAACCACTGCCCTTCGTCTTTCAAGAATCAGTTTCAATTTGTAACCTAGCCGCGAAGGCCAGCTTCTGGATTATCAAGACACTCACAGCGTAAACACGGGACACGACAATCTTCGCTTCCCTCTGGTTTTTGCTGTGCAGTGTACACGTTGAGAATCTATCAATATCAATGAAAATTCAGCAAATAATTCATCAAAATGAGAACTTGCACTCAAATTTCAGTCAGCCATGTCATCACGAACGTAGGTTTGCCAGGCTTTACAAAACCTGGGCTGAGTAGGGTGCGATGGTTACAGCCACAGTGCCCACCACAGCGTAAATTGGTATTCCCACTCGCACCACGTATAAGGGGGACTACACGAAGGAAAATTTCGCCACCCACACGCGCTCCCAGTTTTGCCCCGTTCAAAAACAACAACATCCGGGAATTCTACAAGGGGTAGCTTCATGAAACTCGGAGCTTATCTGATGTGATAGTTTTATATGGGAAAATTCACAACGTAAAAAATGTCGGGGGACACGATTTCCAACCTCATCACGAGTGTTCGTAATTTCTTTTTCAACATGCCACTATGTTTTCCAAATGCTTAATCATCATTTTGTGGAATGATTAATCTCATGAATATATTTATCATTTCCCCCTCATGGCTACTTATTTTGAATTTACACTTCATAGAAATGACTGTTTCAGACGTAAAACTGGGGAACACGAAGATTTACGTTGTGAGTCATAATTGTTAAACCAACGGCACACAAAAGATAAACACATGATACTATACAACTATACAAAAATTGTTGTTAATTATTAATGTTTTTATTCGCAATGAAAAATACATGAATTCAAGAACAGCAGTAAAGTTGCATTTGAAAATAATATATTTATACCATAAGTCACAAAGAAAATGAAAAAAAAAATACTGGGACACCAACATTTCTTTTAACATTATGGTAAAATCTTAGTATTAATAATGCTTTCCATATACACATTGGAACACTCAATTGCTGCTCTACCAGAATAATGATATGAAACTCATGTGAGATTATATGGGATACTAGCCGAAAGCACCCGGCGTTGCCCGGGTTCTTTTAGAATGAATTAATACTATAATTCAGCTTTTACTTGCGGCGTAGAAGATTGACGACTATAATTCAGCTCAGCTTTTAATTGCGAAATGGGCCCAGCCTGGCCGAGGCGGCCTCGACCAGCCTCGCCACCTAGCCTATAACCTTCCCGGGGCCCGTCCCGACATTTTTAGTTCTTTTTGAATGAATCTACTACTATAATTCAGCTTTTACTCGCAGCCATAGAAGATTGACTACTATAATTCAGCTCAGCTTTTATTTGCGAAATGGGCCCAACCCAGCCGAAGTTGCCTCGACCGGCCTCGCCACCTAGCCTATAACCTTCCCGGGGCCCGTCCCGACATTTTTTGTTTTAGAGGTTTCCTCCTATCTTTCACCGTTCAGGAGATTAGCGCGTGCAGACAAACAAACAAACAAATGAAAAATCACTCATAGAGCGACACTTGGCAAAACAGAACAAAGTGGAATGTTACTCAGTAGAGCATCCTTTTAACCTCAAAATAGTTGGTGGTTGAATTCAGTTGGCTGATATGAAAATCCTATGCAAATTTCAAGTCAATCGGATGAAAATTGAGGCTTTTGGAAATTTGAAAAAAGTGGTTGACCTTGGGCCTATGTTGACCTTTTGGCCTATGCTGATCTCAAAAATAGTTGTTGGTTGAATTCAGTTAACTGAAGTGTATATCCCATTCTAATTTCAAGTGAATCGTATGAAAATTGAGGATTTTAGAAATTTGAAATTGTTGTTGACTTTTGGCCTATGTTGCTCTTTTGGCCTATGGTGATCTCAAAAATAGTTGGTGGTTGAATTCAGCTTGATGATATGTAAATCCCATTCAAATTTCAAGTGAATCGGACGAAAATTGAGGATTTTAGAAATTTAAAAAAAAGTGGTTGACGTTTGGCCTACGTTGACCTTTTTGCCGCTGCAGATCTCAAAAATAGTGGTGGTTGAATTCAGTAAGCCGATATGTAAATCCTATTCAAATTTCAAGTCAATCGGATGAAAATTGAGGATTTTAGAAATTTAAAATGGTTGTTGACCTTTGGCCTATGTTGACCTTTTGGCCTATGTTGATCCCAAAAATAGTTGGTGGTTGAATTCAATTCGCCGACATGTATATCCTATTCAAATTTCAAGTCAATCGGATGAAAATTGAGGATTTTAGAAATAGAAAAAAAGTGGTTGACCTTTGGCTTATGTTGACCTTTTGGCCTATGTTGATCTCAAAAATGGTTGGTGGTTGAATTCAGTTACCCGATATGTAAATCCTATTCGAATTTCAAGTCAATCGGATGAAAATTGAGGATTTTAGAAATTTGACGAAGATGGTGACCTTTGGCCTATGTTGACCTTTTGACCTTTTGAAGTAAAAAATATATAGGATTTTGTCGGACCACGAACTCTACCATTTGGTAAAGTTTCGTGAAGATCGGTTTAAAATTGTGTCCTGTAGGCAAGTATAAGTGAGCGGACAGACAAACAAACAAACACACACACAAACCGGAGTGAGCAACATACTTGCAAAAAATTTTTTTCTTTTTGCCAAGTAACAAACAAAAACTTTCTTTTATATATATAGATTAGGAAAATCATGCAAATTTCAGTCACTTCATAATTCACTGTTGGACTACACAAATATGGAATTAGCTAGATAGATGTTAGATAGAAGGCTAGTGGAGGCCCAGCGCACGCTGGGTTGCTGGCCGAAACGTTGAGTTTTTTAAAGACAAAGCTATAGGTTGGAGAACGGAAAAATGGATGTCGTGGATATAATATATACTAGCAGAAGTACCCGGCATTGCCGGGCGGGGGAGGGG